>NW_028132935.1:0-179180 GCF_964374135.1 Grampus griseus | reverse complement strand
ACTCTGGGTTCCACATGCATGTTTTAGCTGAAGGAAGAATACCTTAAATATAGAGAGTTGAGACCCGTGGAATGGGTACCATGCAATATGTCTTCAAAGGGTCTTCATTTGCTCACCGAACCTCTGCAATCCTATCACTGCTGCGTTTATGCCCCTGTACACACGCTTGATTCTCTTTTGTAGACATAGCAACCCATACGTTTTAAGATACTTACTAGTCAGGTACATTCTTAGGCGTTTAATATGGGGTGTTGAGTCCATTTCGTTGAGCAAGGAGTAGCTCTTGTCTATTCCATATTTGGCTTAAGGAACTTTATCTGTGCTCATTTCAATCTCTGGTTTTATGCAGCACCCCAACTCAACTTTCCCCTTAAGCAAGCATAAGTTGGTTTTCTCAATTTGAGACCCTGTTCTGTTCTGCAAGTCAGTTCTTGTGTAGCCAAGTTTACATTCCGTGTGTTAGTGATATCTTATGATGTTTCTTTTTCTGTGTGACTTATTTCAGTTAGAATCATCATTTGTAACTGTACTCATTATGCTGCTACAGGCCTGATGACATAGATTTCATTGCTGAGTGATACTGCATTGTACGAGAGTTCCACAACTTATTTATCCATTTTTCACTTTCTGTGATATTGAACTTGTACGGTAAACGAGGTTCTTGTAAACAGAGCCGTCCCAAACTTTGGAGTGGCTGTGTCTTTTTAATTTTAATTTCCCTAATCTATAGGACCATAAATAGAAGTGCCCTAGGCTCTGTTGCTTTGTTTTTTAGATGTTTCAGGAAACACCATACACTTCTCCAGAGTGGCTGTTGACAATTTACATCCCGCCCATCAGCATAAGAAGGCTCCCAGTTCTCCATGCCCTGTCGTGCCTTTATGGATTTTACACTTTTTTCAGATGGCCCTTTTTACCAGGTGGAAGTGAGACTTCATTGTAGTGCAGATTTCCTTTGCAAGCTTCCTTGGTTGGCCAAAAAGTGTGCATGCGTTTTTTCCTGAATATATTCAGGAAACAACACATACGCCCTTTTTGGCCAAGTGCGTCATTGTCGAGGTTCTGACTCTCTTCATATGTTTTCAATGCAATTCCAGTCTACCTCCTGAAATCGGTTTCCTGCAATTCTGCCTTGCTTTCAATGTTTCTTCATAGCCTTACCTCAATATATTTTTTGAAAATAGTTGGCCTTTATAACTCTGCAGGTTTTTGAATTGCAGTGGCCCTTAGCCCCACTTTTCAGCTCTTATTTTTGTGGTCTTGCCCCATAACCACAGGATTCCTTGAAGCCCTATTTTTCTTCTGGGGCACCTTGCTGTGCCTTTGGTTAATTCTTCTTACTGATGTGACATTAGAGTGACATGTGCCCATTGAAACCGCTACAGCTTGTTTCTCACTGGTTCCCCCTATTCCCATTCATCCTCTACACTAACTGCAGACTGTGCGATACCAGAACTTAAAGGCATTGACTACATGTGGGGATGTTGTTAGTAAAGCGGCTGGAATGTCGATCCGGAGCCCCAGGAGAGGAAAAATGAGGTGTGTTTTAGAAACCTTTCCCGATCATATGGTATACCAGTCGCTGGGTTTCCCAAGCATGGTTTAGCTGTAGGAAGATTCCCTTCAACCTGGAGTGTTGGGACCCTTGGACTGAGTAACATGAAGTATTGCATTAAACTTTCGGCAGTTGCTCACCAAAGCTCACCAATCCTCTCAGCCCCAAGTGTCCAGCCTTATGTCTTATCCAGCTGTGGGTTTATATGTGGTCAATCCAGGTTGCATCACAGCCCCTGAGCGAATTTTGTAAGAATTTTTCTCTCTTTCATTGTTTCAGTGTTTTGTTTTTAAAATTTATTTCTATAATGGGGTTTAGCTCATTTTCACTGCTGTGTTTGTGCCGCTCTGTACACACTTGATTCCCTTATGGAGATATATCAATACATGGGTTTTAAGATTCTTATTACTCAGATATATTTCTCTGCGGTGTATAGGGTGTGTTGAGGCCAGTTCATTGAGCAAGGTGTAGATCTTGTCTAATACCTATTTGGTTTATTGAACGGTATCTGTGCTAATTTCAAACTCTGGTTTTATGCATCACCCCACCTCTCCTTTCCCCTTAAGCTGACATAAGTGTGTTTTCTAAATGTGAGACACTGTTCTGTTCTGTAATTCATTTCTTGTGCAGCCATATTTACCCTCCCTCTATAAGTGATATCTTATGATATGTTTCTTTTTCTGTTTGACTTATTTCAAGTAGTATTATCGGACCTAAATCCACTCTTTATCCTTCTACTAGCCTTATTACATTGATTTCATGGTGAAGAGATATTCCATTGTACATAAGTACCACATCTTCTTTATCCATTGTTCTCTTTCCTGGGATATTTAAGGTGTACTGAAGTTGAGGTTCTTGTAAACAGAGTAGCCCTAAACTGTGGTGTGCTTGTGTCTTGTTGATTTTTAGACTTCCCTAGATATACTCCCATGATTGGAAGTGTCCTATGCTCTGTAGCTCTGTTTTTTAGATGATTTAGGAACCACCATACACTTCTCCAGAGTGGCTCTCGGCAGTTCACACACTGCCCATCAGCGTATAAAGGCTCCCTGTTCTCCATGGCCTGTCCTGCATTTCTGGTTTTTACAAATTTTTAGGATGGCCCTTTTGACCGGTGGGAAGTGAGACTTCTTTGTTGTGCACATTTGCATTGCTTGCTTGCTTCGTTGCCCATAAAGTGCGTATGCGTTTTTTCCTGGATATAATCAGGAAAAAACGCATACGCCCTTTTGGGCCAACTGCATCATTGTCGAAATTCTGCCGCTTTTCATGTGCATTAAAGACGAGTCCAATCTATCTCTTGAAATCTGTTTCTTGCAATTCTGTCTTGCATTCAGATCCTCTTCTTTGCCTTACCTCAACATATTTTTGGACATTAGTTTTCATTTATAACTCTGCAGGTTTGTGAATTGCAGTGACCCTGAGCTCCATTTTTTAAGTTGCTCTTTTGTGAGCTGGCCACAAACCCACAGGATTGCTTCAGGCCCTATTTTGGCTCCGGCGAGGCAGGCTGAGCCTTTCTTTAATTCTTATTCTTAATGGGAAATTAGAGTGATATGTGCCCGTCCAAACCCCTACAACTATTCTCTCATTGGTTCCCCCTCTTCCCATTCATCCTCCTCACAATTTGCAAAATGTGTGAAACAGAAGTTTAAATGTGCTGATTCTCCAAGTGGGGAGATTCTAAGTAACATGGCTGGAATGGTGAACAGGAGCACCAGGAGAGGATAAATGAGGTGCATTTTAGACACATCTCCCGATCACATGGTGTACAGTCCTCTGGGTTTTCCATGCATGTTTTAGCTGTAGGAAGATCCCTTGAACCTGCAGATTTGGGACCCATTGAATGGGTACCAGGTAGTATTACTTTAAAGGGTGTGCATTTCCTCACCCAACCTCACATTTCTCTTAGCGCAAACAGTTTCCAGCCTTATGTCTCATCCTGCTGTGGGTCTAGATGTGTTCAATCCATGTTGCATCACCGTCCCTGAGGAAAAGTTGTAAGAGGTTTTCTCTGTCTCTCTGTCATTTATTTTTTTCAATTTATTACTATATTGGTTACAGCTGATTTTCAAAGCTCTGTTTCTTGCTGCTGTACATCCACTTGATTCACGTACAGAGAGTCATCAATAAATTCTTTTTCAGATTCTTACCAGTCGTATATATTCTTTTCCGGTGACTTGAGTGTGCTGAGTGCAGTTCTTTTAGCTACCGTGTAGGCCTTGTTGATTATCAGTTTGGTATTTGGAATGGTATCTTTGCTAATTTCAACCTCCTGGATGATGCCTCACCCCTCCCCACCTTTCCCGTTTAGCAGCCTTATGCGTGTTTTCCACATATTTGACTATGTTTTTGTTTTGTAATTTATTTCATGTGTAGCCATTTTGGATTCCACCTTTAAGTGATATCTTATGATATGTGTCTTTTTCTTTTTGAATTCTGTCACTTAGAATGATCATACGTAACTCCTCCGGAGTTGTTACAACTGGCCATATTTCATTGATTTCCAGGCTGAATAATATTCCACTCTACCTAAGTACCACATCTCTATCCATTTTTTCCCTCCAGAGACATTTAAGTTATATCCTAGTCGAGGATCTTTTAAACAGAGAGGGGGTAAACATTGGGGTGCCTGTGTCCTCTCGATTTTTGTTTTTCCCAAGATATACGCCCATGAGTGCAAGTGCCCTATGCTCTGTAGCTCATTTTATAGATGCTTTAGTAAACACAATACACTTCTCCAGAATGGCCGTTGGCAATATACATTTCCACTATAAGTCTCACAGGGCTCCCTCTTCTCCTTGCCCTGTCCTGCATTTCTGTTTTTTACGCTTTATGAGGATGGCTCTTCTGACTGATGCGAAGTGATATCTTTTGTAGTATTGACTTCCAGTGCCCACCTGTTTGGTTGGCTAAAAAAGTGTATGCCCTTTTCTTGAATATATACAGAAAAAAACGCATACACCCTTTTTGGCCAACTGCAATGTTGGCAATGTTCAGCTCCTTTTCTTGTGCTTAATGGCGAGTCCTTTCTACCTCCTCAAATCCCTTTCCTGCCATTCTCCCTTGCTTACAAGTCCTTTTCTCTGACTTTCCTCAAGACATTTTTCAGTGATGGATATTTTCAGCTCTGCAGTTTTGTGAATTTTACTGCCCCTGAGTTCCATTGTTCAACTTGTGTTTATGGGAACTGGCCACAAAGCAGCGGGATTTCCTCAAGCCCTATACTGTTTCCATGGGCAACCCTAGCCTTTGGTCAATTCGTCTTCCTGATTGGAAATTAGAGTGACATGTGCCTGTCTGAACACCTAGGACTTGTCTCTCATTGTTCCTCATCCTTCCGCTTCATCCTCTGGACAAATTCCAAACTGTACGCAACAGGATGTTGACAGTGCTGACATCTCCAAGTGAGGAGACTGTTAGTAAAGACGCTGGAGGGGTGAACCCGAGCACCAGGAGATGAGGAGATGAGATGCCTTTTCCAAACTCTTCCCGATCAGACGGTATACCATCCTCTGGGTGTGACAGACATGTTTTAGCAGTAGGAAGAGTCCCATTCATGTAAGGAGAACACCAGGGCTTTTTCAAAATCAGTGTCTCCCCGAAACCCAAACTGGGGAAGTTTTTAAGCTACGGCTACACATATGTTCATTAAGGGCCTTGGGAAGTAGGCAGAGTCCAAACTTTAGATGATTGAAGTCTTCAGGGTCAGAAGCACTCACCACCAGCTTCCCTTAGGCTACACTTTAACTATCATTGATAGATGATGTCAATAAAAATATCTATTCTTTTTCAGATTATTTCCCCTTATAGGTTATTGCAAAATGTTGAGTGTAGTTCCCTGTGCTATACAGTAGTTCCTTGTTGATGATCTATTTTATACATAGCAGTGTGTATGTGTTAATTCCAAAGTGTTAATTTATCCCTCCTCCCACCTTTCCCCTTTGGTAATAATAAATTATAAGATTTTATACTTCTCAGAAATGGGGGAGCTGAAAGAGAGGTATCATTTTCAATGGAAAAGCATTTAAAACAAGATTGAAGGTTTAACCAAGATTATTAGATGTACATCCTTGGAAAGAAATCACTTCGTTTCTCTAATATTGACCTGACAAATAAGACAAACCTTTTCACTGAACTTGCTTATAAAAAGTGATGGAAATATCAAATGGAAGTGTTAGAAACATCTTATTTTACCCGAGCCTTATACACTGTTCTATGTTAACTACAGTTTGGCTCACACATCTGTTCATTGAGGTTACAATAGTCTCAATTTCTGTTACTGATCCTCCAGAGTGGACCCCAACAAGTGTCCCCCTGCCCAGTGTCATTGGGGCCAACAGATCGAGACTGAGTTTGGTTCACAAGCAAAGGAAACTTTATATTTTGATCAGAGAATGGAGAGGTGAGAGCATGCACTACCCCGTGGGCTGTGGGCTGGGCTGGGCTGCTGTGTAGAGATCCTGTCAGAGTCAGTGGGAGGGAGGGAGGCGGCGGAGCTCTCGAGGGCCGGGTTGGCTGTAGCTCAGGCTCTATATCGTGGAGTCTGCACTGGGCCCCAGGAGCTGAGGTGTCGACCCAGCCATTCTGCACTAGGAAATCTGGTCTGAAGTGCCGGGTGTGGAACCTCTGCATGCGGGACCCTAGGAGCACGTGAAATTAGACAAAGCACAAAGGATAAAAAAGGTTAGACTTGACTTTATTGCCCAGATTCTATTTTTATCTCCCAGGGATTTTTAATGGGCTTTGCTGGGGACAAACCCCTCCTCTGCCTTTTGTCCCGTTCCTCATTCTTGGAGTGCTGAGGGTGCAGACCCTTCTTCTGTAACTGCTGAGTGCTGAGTTGGGAGCCCTCATACCCTGGGGCGAGGGTCAGAGCTTCTCCCCAGCAGCCTCCCGGTGACGTTGATTGTCCCCAGGCCCCCTGCCTCCCTGCTCGTCCACCTGAGCACCAGCATTGGAAGTGTTATAGATTCTAATGACCTTTAAGGGTCCAGGAAAGAGATGTGCAGAGACGCTGTGGGGGCCGGTTTCACCCCGCCCCACATTTGTTCGGCCACCTTAGGCTGACCGTTTCTGCCAGCCTAGATGCTCTGACCAGTAGTCTGCGCTTTCTTCAATTAGGCCCCTGAATTAACGTACAAACAGCACCAGGTGTCAGAGCCCTGCCCGCTCAACTCCCAGACAGTCCAGGGTCAGTGGTGATAAGGACCATGATGGCTACTGAGTCAACAGCCTTTTGAAGTAAACAGGAGTCCAGCCGGTCTTATTGGCCACCATCATCACGGTGTCTGTAGGCTTTTCTATGGTGACAGTGTGGTATACTGTTCCCCCACCAAGATTATTAGCTCCCCTCTGGGTGCAGTAAGTCCTGCAAGCAGTAGTCTACTCTTTTGGGACACACTCTTGTTGTTTTATGAGAGAAACTCCAGGTCAAGTGATGTTCACACGAGTCGTCATGGTGCCCTGTTGCCCCCGGTTATCTCTCTGGATGTTGGAGTTGGAGGGCCTCCTCACTCGAGGTCGGTGTGCCCACGGAGCGAAACCTGCAACTTCAGGGCATGGTTGGTGGTTAGGATCACCACGTGGGGTCCTTTTCCCTTAGGAGGGAGGTGGCCTTTCGGGCTGCTGATTTCCAGGTTTTTAGATACCGCCAGTATCTTGGCCAGATGTGGCAGTGGGCCAAGCTCCTTAGTGACCGTAGTTTATCCTACCTGGATGGCATTCTTGCATTGTTCCATTTCAAGTGGTCCCAGTTTTTGCACTAATTCTCCAATGGCGATTCACCTTTCACCAGGAATGTAAAGGTCAAAGGGTTTAGCTAAATTAGGGAGTTCCAGGGCAAGGGTCTGAATTGACTGCTCTTTCCATTCTTGAAAGGCCACTTCTGGATTCTATTCAAAAGGATCATCATCTTTTCCTTTCAGTGTTTCATATAGAGGCCCAGCTAGTAGACTGTAGTTAGGGATCCAGAAGCAGCAAACCCTGGCCTCCCCAGGAACCCCTAAGCTGTCTTCTAGTTTTAGAAAGGGGTAAGGCTGAAAATGGTTTCTTCCCTTTCCTGGGATGGGCTTCTCTGACCTTGTGTGAGAATGAAGCCCAGGCAGGTCACCGCAGTCTGTGATATTTGAGCTTTTTCTTGGACAACTTCTATCCTTTATTGGCTTGGTAGTTCAGAGGCCTCCTTAGTAGGGCTGGCGATCAGAATGTCGTCTGCATATTGAAGGAGGGTTTCCTTTTCCAGAGGTAGAACTTTTAGGTCTTTAGCTAAGCTTTCCCCAAAGACGGTGTGGGAATTTTTGCACCCTTGGGGCCAGACGGCCCGGAAGTATTGTTTTAGTTGTATGTTGAGTCCTGCCACTCACAAGCCAAAATTTCTTGTGACTCTGGGACTAATGGAATACAAAAGAAGGCATCATTGAAGACTAATACAGAATACCATGTCCTGGTGGTTGGTAGAATGACCAGCAGGGTGTAGGAATTAGGAGCAACTGGAGGTATATCCTCAGTGGCTTCACTGACTGTCCTGACATCCTTTACCAGGTCCCCAGCAGCCCATGGGGCTCTCGTGGTCAGACCAATCCCAGAATATGGAGCTCACCTGGGCAGGTACCCCACCCCCACCCCAGCCCACGGGGCTCTTGTGATCAGGCCCCTCCCAGGATACAGATCTACCCTTGCAGGTACTGTGGCAGGGCTGGGCACACAGGAACCGTGCACATAGCCCTCATTGCAGAGCACCCCCAGCTCACCTGTCACTCAGAGCTGACACAGAGCACTTCAGAGCAGGACTTGAACTAACAAACAGCAGCTGCGACAGGTCTGTGACCCTGGGCATCACTCCGTGAGGCCTCCCTCCACCTGGTCTTCCAGAGACTTCCACTGCACCCGGGGCACCAGGCCTCTGTCTCCAACCACCATCCACCCCTCCTCTCCCTGACTCCTGGGTTCCTCTCATTAGGAGAGGGTTTTCTTGAAGTTGTCTCCCACTCATGGGCCAGATAAAATGATTAGAAAACAAGCCAAAGCTGCAGCCCCTTGTCTATCCTGACTCTCAGGAGCCCACACCTGTTCCTTGGACCTGGCCGGTTCAGCAAGTTCCATTTTCTGCAACTGTGAGTCCCTGAGGGGTGATGATTGGCTGACCTGGGCAGCCTTACCGTGCCGGCCAGCCCTCCCCAGGTGTGCCTGGGTTGAGATCAATATAAATACCACTCCAGGCAGCAAGAGCCCCTGCAGCCGTGCCTGACACCATTTTCTTTGCCCTGTCAGCAGTCTCGGGGCTGGGCTGGTGGGAGGGAGTGAGAGGCCACGGCTTTGTGGGTGGCCCAGTGTGAGTGGGGCTCTGCTGGACTTTCTGCAGCAGTTGCCAGGCTGCCACCTGCTAAAGAAGAGGATGTGTCACCCATACCTGCTGCTGGAATTTCTCCCTGGGCAGAGGTGAGGAAGGAAAAAAGCAGTGGGGGCAGGGACAGGACGGGTATCTCAGGCAGGGAAATGGAAATCTTCCAGAAGAGCACCCAGGGCCAGGACCATCCTGGCTGGCCTGCAGGCACCAAGTCGGCTGGCATGCTGTCACTCGTGTGGCTCTATGGCCCTTCCTCTAGGCTTTCAAGTCCTTGTATATATTCAGGTGTTTTACCTGGGACGGGTGGGAATAGTTCAGCAACAACTGGCCTGGGGCTCAGATCACGTTTACTCACAGATGCCTCGGCACGGTGCCCCAGCTTTGCAATGAGGACGCTTGTTGCGTGGGGGCTGCTGGCTGAATGGGAGACGATTCCCCACCACTGACCAACTTCAGAATTGTTTACAACTGGAGCAAGTGCCCTGATACGGTTTTCCTCTGTGTAACTGGTGGGTTCTGTGTTTTTTTCTCTTTTTCGTTTTTGGTTCAAGGTAGATTTTATTCCTCTTTTTTGTATTTACAGATATAAGCATGGAAATAATTTATTCATATAAATACATGTATGTGCAGGGAATAATTGTTTTTTCTGTTTTATTTTTTAAATTTTATTTCTTTTTAATTTTGAATTTTATTTTATATTTTTATACAGCAGGTTCTTATTGGTTATCTATTTTATACATATAAATGTATACATGCCAATCCCAGTCTCTCAACTCCTCCCACCACCACCCCCCCAACAGCTTTCCCCCCTTGTTGTCCATACGTTTGTTGTCTACATCTGTTGCTCTATTTATGCCTTGCAAAATGGTTAATCTGTACAGTTTTTCTAGGTTCCACATATATGCATGAATATACAAGATTTGTTTTTCTCTTTCTGACTTACTTCACTCTGTATGACAGTCTCTAGATCCATCGACGTCTCTACAAATGACCCAATTTCATTCCTTTTCATGGCTTAGTAATATTCCATTTTATATATGTACCACAGCTTTATGCATTCGTCTGTCTGTGGGCATTTAGGTTGCTTCCATTACCTCGATATTGTAAATAGTGATGCAATGAACATTGCGGTGAATGACTCTTTTTGATTTATGGTTTTGTCTGGGTATATGTCCAGTACTGGGATTGCTGTATCATATGGTAATTCTATTGTTAGTTTCTTAAGAAATTCCATATTGTTCTCCATAATGACTGTATCAATTTATATTCCCAACAATAGTGGAAGAGGGTTCCTTTTCTCCACACCCTTTCCAGCATTTTTTGTTTGTAGATTTTCAATGATGCCTATTCTACAAGGTGTGAGGTGATACCTCATTGTTGAATCCATTTCGTTGAGCAAGGGGTAGGTCTTGTCTATTAAATATTTGGCTTATGGAACGGTATCTGTGCTAATTTCAAACTCTGCTTTTATGCAGCACCCCAACTCACCTTCCCCTTAAGCAAGCATAAGTTGGTTTTCTAAATTTGAGACCCTGTTCTGTTTTGTAATTCAGTTCATGTGTAGCCAAGTTCACATTCCGTGTATTAGTGATACCTTATGATGTTTCTTTTTCTGTGTGACTTATTTCACTTAGAATCATCGTGCCTCAATCCACTCATTATGCTGGTACGGGCCTGGTGACATAGATTTCATTGCTGAGTGGTATTCTGTTGTACATAAGTACCGCAACTTCTTTATCCATTATTTGCTCTCTGAGATATTTAACTTGTGCCGCAGAACAGATTCCTGTAAAAAGAGCCGTCCCAAATTATGGGGTGGCTGTGTCTTTTTGATTTTAATTTCCCTAAGCTATAGGACCATAAGTGGAAGTGCCCTAGGCTCTGTTGCTTTGTTTTTTAGATGTTTCAGGAAACACCATACACTTCTCCCGAGTGTCTGTTGGCAATTTACATCCCGCCCATCAGCATAACAAGGCTCCCAGTTCTGCATGGCCTGTCCTGCCTTTCTGGATTTTACACTTTTTTCAGATGGCCCTTTTGACCGGGGGGAAGTGAGACTTCATTGTAGTGCAGATTTCCTTTGCAAGCTTGCTTGGTTGGCCAAAAAGGGCGTATGCGTTTTTTCCTGAATATATTCATTGTGGACGTTCTGCCTCTTTTCCTATGCTTTCAATGCAATTCCAGTCTACCTCCTGAAATCGGTTTCCTGCAATTCTGCCCCGCTTTCAAGTCCTCTTGGCAGCCTTACTTCAGTATATTTTTGGACGATAGCTGTCATTTATAACTCTGCAGGTTTGTGAATTACAGTGCCCCTGAGCTCCTTTCTTCAACTCGCTTTCTTGTGACCTGGCCGCAAAACCGCAGGATGGCTTCAGGCCCTAATCTGGTTCCGGCACGGCACGCTGAGCCTTTGGTTATTTCCTCTTCCTGGTGGGAAATGAGAGTTAAATTTGCCCGTCCAGACACCTCCAGCTAGTCTCTCATTGGTTCTCCCTATTCCTGTTCATCTTCCGCAGAAATTGCAAACTGGGCCAAACAGGACGTTAAAGGCGCTGACTCTCCAAGTGGGGAGAGTGTTAGTAAAGCATCTGGAATGTTGAACCCGAGTACCAGGGGAGGAAAACTGAGACATATTTGAACACGTCTCCCGTTCACACGGTTGATCATACTCTGGGTTCCACATGCATGTTTTAGCTGAAGGAAGAATACCTTAAACCTGGAGAGTTGAGACCCGTGTAATGGGTACCATGCAATATGACTTCAAAGGGTCTTCATTTGCTCACCGAACCTCTCCAATCCTATCACTGCTGCATTTATGCCCCTGTACACACGCTTGATTCTCTTTTTGAGACATAGCAATCCATAGGTTTTAAGATACTTACTAGTCAGGTACATTCTTAGGCGTTTAATATGGGGTGTTGAGTCCATTTCGTTGAGCAAGGAGTAGCTCTGGTCTATTCCATATTTGCCTTATAGAATATTATCTGTGCTCATTTCAATCTCTGGTTTTATGCAGCACCCCAACTCACCTTTCCCCTTAAGCAAGCATAAGTTGGTTTTCTAAATTTGAGACCCTGTTCTGTTTTGGAATTCAGTTCCTGTGTAGCCAAGTTTACATTCCGTGTATTAGTGATATCTTATGATGTTTCTTTTTCTGTGTGACTTATTTCAGTTAGAATCATCGTACCTGAATCCACTCATTATGCTGCTACGGGCCTGATGACATAGATTTCATTGCTAAGTGATACTGCATTGTACGTAAGTACCACAAGTTCTTTATCTATTTCTCACTTTCTGCGATGTTGAACTTGTACGGTAAACAAGGTTCTTGTAAACAGAGGCGTCCCAAACTTTGGGGTGGCTGTGTCTTTTTGATTTTAATTTCCCTAAGCTATAGGACCATAAGTGGAAGTGCCCTAGGCTCTGTTGCTTTGTTTTTTAGATGTTTCAGGAAACACCATACACTTCTCCCGAGTGTCTGTTGGCAATTTACATCCCGCCCAGCAGCATAACAAGGCTCCCAGTTCTCCATGGCCTGTGCTGCCTTTCTGGATTTTACACTTTTTTCAGATGGCCCTTTTGACCGGGGGGAAGTGAGACTTCATTGTAGTGCAGATTTCCTTTGCAAGCTTGCTTGGTTGGCCAAAAAGGGCGTATGCGTTTTTTCCTGAATATATTCAGGAAAAAACGCATACGCCCTTTTTGACCAAGTGCATCATTGTGGACGTTCTGCCTCTTTTCCTATGCTTTCAATGCAATTCCAGTCTACCTCCTGAAATCGGTTTCCTGCAATTCTGCCCCGCTTTCAAGTCCTCTTGGCAGCCTTACTTCAGTCTATTTTTGGACGATAGCTGTCATTTATAACTCTGCAGGTTTGTGAATTACAGTGCCCCTGAGCTCCTTTCTTCAACTCGCTTTCTTGTGACCTGGCCGCAAAACCGCAGGATGGCTTCAGGCCCTAATCTGGTTCGGGCACGGCACGCTGAGCCTTTGGTTATTTCCTCTTCCTGGTGGGAAATGAGAGTTAAATTTGCCCGTCCAGACACCTCAGCTAGTCTCTCATTGGTTCTCCCTATTCCTGTTCATCTTCCGCAGAAATTGCAAACTGGGCCAAACAGGAGGTTAAAGGCGCTGACTCTCCAAGTGGGGAGAGTGTTAGTAAAGCATCTGGAATGTTGCACCCGAGTACCAGGGGAGGAAAACTGAGACATATTTGAACACGTCTCCCGTTCACACGGTTGATCATACTCTGGGTTCCACATGCATGTTTTAGCTGAAGGTAGAATACCTTAAACGTGGGTAGTTGAAACCTGTGGAATGGGTACCATGGAATATGACTTCAAAGGGTCTTCATTTGCTCACCGAAACTCTCCAATCCTATCACTGCTGCGTTTATGCCCCTGTACACACGCTTGATTCTCTTTTGGAGACATAGCAATCCATAGGTTTTAAGATACTTACTAGTCAGCTACATACTTAGGCGTTTAATATGCGGTTTTGAGTCCATTTCGTTGAACAAGGAGTAGATCTTGTCTATTCCATATTTGGCTTAAGGAACTTTATCTGTGCTCATTTCAATCTCTGGTTTTATGCAGCACCCCAACTCACCTTTCCCCTTAAGCAAGCATAAGTTGGTTTTCTAAATTTGAGACCCTGTTCTGTTCTGTAATTCAGTTCCTGTGTAGCCAAGTTTACATTCCGTGTATTACTGATATCTTATGATGTTTCTTTTTCTGTGTGACTTATTTCAGTTAGAATCATCGTACCTGAATCCACCCTTTATGCTGCTACGGGCCTGATGACATAGATTTCATTGCTGAGTGATACTGCATTGTACGTAAGTACCACAAGTTCTTTATCCATTTTTCACTTTCTGTGATATTGAACTTGTACGGTAAACGAGGTTCTTGTAAACAGAGGCGTCCCAAACTTTGGGGTGGCTGTGTCTTTTTGATTTTAATTTCCCTAAGCTATAGGACCATAAGTGGAAGTGCCCTAGGCTCTGTTGCTTTGTTTTTTAGATGTTTCAGGAAACACCATACACTTCTCCCGAGTGTCTGTTGGCAATTTACATCCCGCCCAGCAGCATAACAAGGCTCCCAGTTCTCCATGGCCTGTCCTGCCTTGCTGGATTTTACACTTTTTTCAGATGGCCCTTTTGACCGGGGGGAAGTGAGACTTCATTGTAGTGCAGATTTCCTTTGCAAGCTTGCTTGGTTGGCCAAAAAGGGCGTATGCGTTTTTTCCTGAATATATTCAGGAAAAAACGCATACGCCCTTTTTGGCCAAGTGCATCATTGTGGACGTTCTGCCTCTTTTCCTATGCTTTCAATGCAATTCCAGTCTACCTCCTGAAATCGGTTTCCTGCAATTCTGCCCCGCTTTCAAGTCCTCTTGGCAGCCTTACTTCAGTATATTTTTGGACGATAGCTGTCATTTATAACTCTGCAGGTTTGTGAATTACAGTGCCCCTGAGCTCCTTTCTTCAACTCGCTTTCTTGTGACCTGGCCGCAAAACCGCAGGATGGCTTCAGGCCCTAATCTGGTTCCGGCACGGCACGCTGAGCCTTTGGTTATTTCCTCTTCCTGGTGGGAAATGAGAGTTAAATTTGCCCGTCCAGACACCTCAGCTAGTCTCTCATTGGTTCTCCCTATTCCTGTTCATCTTCCGCAGAAATTGCAAACTGGGCCAAACAGGAGGTTAAAGGCGCTGACTCTCCAAGTGGGGAGAGTGTTAGTAAAGCATCTGGAATGTTGCACCCGAGTACCAGGGGAGGAAAACTGACACATATTTGAACACGTCTCCCGTTCACACGGTTGATCATACTCTGGGTTCCATATGCATGTTTTAGCTGAAGCAAGAATACCTTAAACGTGGGTAGTTGAAACCTGTGGAATGGGTACCATGCAATATGACTTCAAAGGGTCTTCATTTGCTCACCGAACCTCTCCAATCCTATCACTGCTGCGTTTATGCCCCTGTACACACGCATGATTCTCTTTTGGAGACATAGCAATCCATAGGTTTTAAGATACTTACTAGTCAGGTACATTCTTAGGCGTTTAATATGCGGTGTTGAGTCCATTTCGTTGAGCAAGGAGTAGCTCTTGTCTATTCCATATTTGGCTTAAGGAACTTTATCTATGCTCATTTCAATCTCTGGTTTTATGCAGCACCCCAACTCACCTTTCCCCTTAAGCAAGCATAAGTTGGTTTTCTAAATTTGAGACCCCGTTCTGTTTTGGAATTCAGTTCCTGTGTAGCCAAGTTTACATTCCATGTATTAGTGATATCTTATGATGTTTCTTTTTCTGTGTGACTTATTTCAGTTAGAATCATCGTACCTGAATCCACCCTTTATGCTGCTACGGGCCTGATGACATAGATTTCATTGCTGAGTGATACTGCATTGTACGTAAGTACCACAAGTTCTTTATCCATTTTTCACTTTCTGTGATATTGAACTTGTACGGTAAACGAGGTTCTTGTAAACAGAGGCGTCCCAAACTTTGGGGTGGCTGTGTCTTTTTGATTTTAATTTCCCTAAGCTATAGGACCATAAGTGGAAGTGCCCTAGGCTCTGTTGCTTTGTTTTTTAGATGTTTCAGGAAACACCATACACTTCTCCCGAGTGTCTGTTGGCAATTTACATCCCGCCCAGCAGCATAACAAGGCTCCCAGTTCTCCATGGCCTGTCCTGCCTTGCTGGATTTTACACTTTTTTCAGATGGCCCTTTTGACCGGGGGGAAGTGAGACTTCATTGTAGTGCAGATTTCCTTTGCAAGCTTGCTTGGTTGGCCAAAAAGGGCGTATGCGTTTTTTCCTGAATATATTCAGGAAAAAACGCATACGCCCTTTTTGACCAAGTGCATCATTGTGGACGTTCTGCCTCTTTCCTATGCTTTCAATGCAATTCCAGTCTACCTCCTGAAATCGGTTTCCTGCAATTCTGCCCCGCTTTCAAGTCCTCTTGGCAGCCTTACTTCAGTATATTTTTGGACGATAGCTGTCATTTATAACTCTGCAGGTTTGTGAATTACAGTGCCCCTGAGCTCCTTTCTTCAACTCGCTTTCTTGTGACCTGGCCGCAAAACCGCAGGATGGCTTCAGGCCCTAATCTGGTTCGGGCACGGCACGCTGAGCCTTTGGTTATTTCCTCTTCCTGGTGGGAAATGAGAGTTAAATTTGCCCGTCCAGACACCTCAGCTAGTCTCTCATTGGTTCTCCCTATTCCTGTTCATCTTCCGCAGAAATTGCAAACTGGGCCAAACAGGAGGTTAAAGGCGCTGACTCTCCAAGTGGGGAGAGTGTTAGTAAAGCGTCTGGAATGTTGCACCCGAGTACCAGGGGAGGAAAACTGAGACATATTTGAACACGTCTCCCGTTCACACGGTTGATCATACTCTGGGTTCCACATGCATGTTTTAGCTGAAGGTAGAATACCTTAAACGTGGGTAGTTGAAACCTGTGGAATGGGTACCATGGAATATGACTTCAAAGGGTCTTCATTTGCTCACCGAAACTCTCCAATCCTATCACTGCTGCGTTTATGCCCCTGTACACACGCTTGATTCTCTTTTGGAGACATAGCAATCCATAGGTTTTAAGATACTTACTAGTCAGCTACATACTTAGGCGTTTAATATGCGGTTTTGAGTCCATTTCGTTGAACAAGGAGTAGATCTTGTCTATTCCATATTTGGCTTAAGGAACTTTATCTGTGCTCATTTCAATCTCTGGTTTTATGCAGCACCCCAACTCACCTTTCCCCTTAAGCAAGCATAAGTTGGTTTTCTAAATTTGAGACCCTGTTCTGTTCTGTAATTCAGTTCCTGTGTAGCCAAGTTTACATTCCGTGTATTACTGATATCTTATGATGTTTCTTTTTCTGTGTGACTTATTTCAGTTAGAATCATCGTACCTGAATCCACCCTTTATGCTGCTACGGGCCTGATGACATAGATTTCATTGCTGAGTGATACTGCATTGTACGTAAGTACCACAAGTTCTTTATCCATTTTTCACTTTCTGTGATATTGAACTTGTACGGTAAACGAGGTTCTTGTAAACAGAGGCGTCCCAAACTTTGGGGTGGCTGTGTCTTTTTGATTTTAATTTCCCTAAGCTATAGGACCATAAGTGGAAGTGCCCTAGGCTCTGTTGCTTTGTTTTTTAGATGTTTCAGGAAACACCATACACTTATCCCGAGTGTCTGTTGGCAATTTACATCCCGCCCAGCAGCATAACAAGGCTCCCAGTTCTCCATGGCCTGTCCTGCCTTGCTGGATTTTACACTTTTTTCAGATGGCCCTTTTGACCGGGGGGAAGTGAGACTTCATTGTAGTGCAGATTTCCTTTGCAAGCTTGCTTGGTTGGCCAAAAAGGGCGTATGCGTTTTTTCCTGAATATATTCAGGAAAAAATGCATACGCCCTTTTTGGCCAAGTGCATCATTGTGGACGTTCTGCCTCTTTTCCTATGCTTTCAATGCAATTCCAGTCTACCTCCTGAAATCGGTTTCCTGCAATTCTGCCCCGCTTTCAAGTCCTCTTGGCAGCCTTACTTCAGTATATTTTTGGACGATAGCTGTCATTTATAACTCTGCAGGTTTGTGAATTACAGTGCCCCTGAGCTCCTTTCTTCAACTCGCTTTCTTGTGACCTGGCCGCAAAACCGCAGGATGGCTTCAGGCCCTAATCTGGTTCCGGCACGGCACGCTGAGCCTTTGGTTATTTCCTCTTCCTGGTGGGAAATGAGAGTTAAATTTGCCCGTCCAGACACCTCAGCTAGTCTCTCATTGGTTCTCCCTATTCCTGTTCATCTTCCGCAGAAATTGCAAACTGGGCCAAACAGGAGGTTAAAGGCGCTGACTCTCCAAGTGGGGAGAGTGTTAGTAAAGCATCTGGAATGTTGCACCCAAGTACCAGGGGAGGAAAACTGAGACATATTTGAACACGTCTCCCGTTCACACGGTTAATCATACTCTGGGTTCCACATGCATGTTTTAGCTGAAGGAAGAATACCTTAAACGTGGGTAGTTGAAACCTGTGGAATGGGTACCATGGAATATGACTTCAAAGGGTCTTCATTTGCTCACCGAAACTCTCCAATCCTATCACTGCTGCGTTTATGCCCCTGTACACACGCTTGATTCTCTTTTGGAGACATAGCAATCCATAGGTTTTAAGATACTTACTAGTCAGGTACATTCTTAGGCGTTTAATATGGGGTGTTGAGTCCATTTCGTTGAGCAAGGAGTAGCTCTGGTCTATTCCATATTTGCCTTATAGAATATTATCTGTGCTCATTTCAATCTCTGGTTTTATGCAGCACCCCAACTCACCTTTCCCCTTAAGCAAGCATAAGTTGGTTTTCTAAATTTGAGACCCTGTTCTGTTTTGGAATTCAGTTCCTGTGTAGCCAAGTTTACATTCCGTGTATTAGTGATATCTTATGATGTTTCTTTTTCTGTGTGACTTATTTCAGTTAGAATCATCGTACCTGAATCCACTCATTATGCTGCTACGGGCCTGATGACATAGATTTCATTGCTAAGTGATACTGCATTGTACGTAAGTACCACAAGTTCTTTATCTATTTCTCACTTTCTGCGATGTTGAACTTGTACGGTAAACAAGGTTCTTGTAAACAGAGGCGTCCCAAACTTTGGGGTGGCTGTGTCTTTTTGATTTTAATTTCCCTAAGCTATAGGACCATAAGTGGAAGTGCCCTAGGCTCTGTTGCTTTGTTTTTTAGATGTTTCAGGAAACACCATACACTTCTCCCGAGTGTCTGTTGGCAATTTACATCCCGCCCAGCAGCATAACAAGGCTCCCAGTTCTCCATGGCCTGTGCTGCCTTTCTGGATTTTACACTTTTTTCAGATGGCCCTTTTGACCGGGGGGAAGTGAGACTTCATTGTAGTGCAGATTTCCTTTGCAAGCTTGCTTGGTTGGCCAAAAAGGGCGTATGCGTTTTTTCCTGAATATATTCAGGAAAAAACGCATACGCCCTTTTTGACCAAGTGCATCATTGTGGACGTTCTGCCTCTTTTCCTATGCTTTCAATGCAATTCCAGTCTACCTCCTGAAATCGGTTTCCTGCAATTCTGCCCCGCTTTCAAGTCCTCTTGGCAGCCTTACTTCAGTCTATTTTTGGACGATAGCTGTCATTTATAACTCTGCAGGTTTGTGAATTACAGTGCCCCTGAGCTCCTTTCTTCAACTCGCTTTCTTGTGACCTGGCCGCAAAACCGCAGGATGGCTTCAGGCCCTAATCTGGTTCGGGCACGGCACGCTGAGCCTTTGGTTATTTCCTCTTCCTGGTGGGAAATGAGAGTTAAATTTGCCCGTCCAGACACCTCAGCTAGTCTCTCATTGGTTCTCCCTATTCCTGTTCATCTTCCGCAGAAATTGCAAACTGGGCCAAACAGGAGGTTAAAGGCGCTGACTCTCCAAGTGGGGAGAGTGTTAGTAAAGCATCTGGAATGTTGCACCCGAGTACCAGGGGAGGAAAACTGAGACATATTTGAACACGTCTCCCGTTCACACGGTTGATCATACTCTGGGTTCCACATGCATGTTTTAGCTGAAGGTAGAATACCTTAAACGTGGGTAGTTGAAACCTGTGGAATGGGTACCATGGAATATGACTTCAAAGGGTCTTCATTTGCTCACCGAAACTCTCCAATCCTATCACTGCTGCGTTTATGCCCCTGTACACACGCTTGATTCTCTTTTGGAGACATAGCAATCCATAGGTTTTAAGATACTTACTAGTCAGCTACATACTTAGGCGTTTAATATGCGGTTTTGAGTCCATTTCGTTGAACAAGGAGTAGATCTTGTCTATTCCATATTTGGCTTAAGGAACTTTATCTGTGCTCATTTCAATCTCTGGTTTTATGCAGCACCCCAACTCACCTTTCCCCTTAAGCAAGCATAAGTTGGTTTTCTAAATTTGAGACCCTGTTCTGTTCTGTAATTCAGTTCCTGTGTAGCCAAGTTTACATTCCGTGTATTACTGATATCTTATGATGTTTCTTTTTCTGTGTGACTTATTTCAGTTAGAATCATCGTACCTGAATCCACCCTTTATGCTGCTACGGGCCTGATGACATAGATTTCATTGCTGAGTGATACTGCATTGTACGTAAGTACCACAAGTTCTTTATCCATTTTTCACTTTCTGTGATATTGAACTTGTACGGTAAACGAGGTTCTTGTAAACAGAGGCGTCCCAAACTTTGGGGTGGCTGTGTCTTTTTGATTTTAATTTCCCTAAGCTATAGGACCATAAGTGGAAGTGCCCTAGGCTCTGTTGCTTTGTTTTTTAGATGTTTCAGGAAACACCATACACTTCTCCCGAGTGTCTGTTGGCAATTTACATCCCGCCCAGCAGCATAACAAGGCTCCCAGTTCTCCATGGCCTGTCCTGCCTTGCTGGATTTTACACTTTTTTCAGATGGCCCTTTTGACCGGGGGGAAGTGAGACTTCATTGTAGTGCAGATTTCCTTTGCAAGCTTGCTTGGTTGGCCAAAAAGGGCGTATGCGTTTTTTCCTGAATATATTCAGGAAAAAACGCATACGCCCTTTTTGGCCAAGTGCATCATTGTGGACGTTCTGCCTCTTTTCCTATGCTTTCAATGCAATTCCAGTCTACCTCCTGAAATCGGTTTCCTGCAATTCTGCCCCGCTTTCAAGTCCTCTTGGCAGCCTTACTTCAGTATATTTTTGGACGATAGCTGTCATTTATAACTCTGCAGGTTTGTGAATTACAGTGCCCCTGAGCTCCTTTCTTCAACTCGCTTTCTTGTGACCTGGCCGCAAAACCGCAGGATGGCTTCAGGCCCTAATCTGGTTCCGGCACGGCACGCTGAGCCTTTGGTTATTTCCTCTTCCTGGTGGGAAATGAGAGTTAAATTTGCCCGTCCAGACACCTCAGCTAGTCTCTCATTGGTTCTCCCTATTCCTGTTCATCTTCCGCAGAAATTGCAAACTGGGCCAAACAGGAGGTTAAAGGCGCTGACTCTCCAAGTGGGGAGAGTGTTAGTAAAGCATCTGGAATGTTGCACCCGAGTACCAGGGGAGGAAAACTGACACATATTTGAACACGTCTCCCGTTCACACGGTTGATCATACTCTGGGTTCCATATGCATGTTTTAGCTGAAGCAAGAATACCTTAAACGTGGGTAGTTGAAACCTGTGGAATGGGTACCATGCAATATGACTTCAAAGGGTCTTCATTTGCTCACCGAACCTCTCCAATCCTATCACTGCTGCGTTTATGCCCCTGTACACACGCATGATTCTCTTTTGGAGACATAGCAATCCATAGGTTTTAAGATACTTACTAGTCAGGTACATTCTTAGGCGTTTAATATGCGGTGTTGAGTCCATTTCGTTGAGCAAGGAGTAGCTCTTGTCTATTCCATATTTGGCTTAAGGAACTTTATCTATGCTCATTTCAATCTCTGGTTTTATGCAGCACCCCAACTCACCTTTCCCCTTAAGCAAGCATAAGTTGGTTTTCTAAATTTGAGACCCCGTTCTGTTTTGGAATTCAGTTCCTGTGTAGCCAAGTTTACATTCCATGTATTAGTGATATCTTATGATGTTTCTTTTTCTGTGTGACTTATTTCAGTTAGAATCATCGTACCTGAATCCACCCTTTATGCTGCTACGGGCCTGATGACATAGATTTCATTGCTGAGTGATACTGCATTGTACGTAAGTACCACAAGTTCTTTATCCATTTTTCACTTTCTGTGATATTGAACTTGTACGGTAAACGAGGTTCTTGTAAACAGAGGCGTCCCAAACTTTGGGGTGGCTGTGTCTTTTTGATTTTAATTTCCCTAAGCTATAGGACCATAAGTGGAAGTGCCCTAGGCTCTGTTGCTTTGTTTTTTAGATGTTTCAGGAAACACCATACACTTCTCCCGAGTGTCTGTTGGCAATTTACATCCCGCCCAGCAGCATAACAAGGCTCCCAGTTCTCCATGGCCTGTCCTGCCTTGCTGGATTTTACACTTTTTTCAGATGGCCCTTTTGACCGGGGGGAAGTGAGACTTCATTGTAGTGCAGATTTCCTTTGCAAGCTTGCTTGGTTGGCCAAAAAGGGCGTATGCGTTTTTTCCTGAATATATTCAGGAAAAAACGCATACGCCCTTTTTGGCCAAGTGCATCATTGTGGACGTTCTGCCTCTTTTCCTATGCTTTCAATGCAATTCCAGTCTACCTCCTGAAATCGGTTTCCTGCAATTCTGCCCCGCTTTCAAGTCCTCTTGGCAGCCTTACTTCAGTATATTTTTGGACGATAGCTGTCATTTATAACTCTGCAGGTTTGTGAATTACAGTGCCCCTGAGCTCCTTTCTTCAACTCGCTTTCTTGTGACCTGGCCGCAAAACCGCAGGATGGCTTCAGGCCCTAATCTGGTTCGGGCACGGCACGCTGAGCCTTTGGTTATTTCCTCTTCCTGGTGGGAAATGAGAGTTAAATTTGCCCGTCCAGACACCTCAGCTAGTCTCTCATTGGTTCTCCCTATTCCTGTTCATCTTCCGCAGAAATTGCAAACTGGGCCAAACAGGAGGTTAAAGGCGCTGACTCTCCAAGTGGGGAGAGTGTTAGTAAAGCGTCTGGAATGTTGCACCCGAGTACCAGGGGAGGAAAACTGAGACATATTTGAACACGTCTCCCGTTCACACGGTTGATCATACTCTGGGTTCCACATGCATGTTTTAGCTGAAGGTAGAATACCTTAAACGTGGGTAGTTGAAACCTGTGGAATGGGTACCATGGAATATGACTTCAAAGGGTCTTCATTTGCTCACCGAAACTCTCCAATCCTATCACTGCTGCGTTTATGCCCCTGTACACACGCTTGATTCTCTTTTGGAGACATAGCAATCCATAGGTTTTAAGATACTTACTAGTCAGCTACATACTTAGGCGTTTAATATGCGGTTTTGAGTCCATTTCGTTGAACAAGGAGTAGATCTTGTCTATTCCATATTTGGCTTAAGGAACTTTATCTGTGCTCATTTCAATCTCTGGTTTTATGCAGCACCCCAACTCACCTTTCCCCTTAAGCAAGCATAAGTTGGTTTTCTAAATTTGAGACCCTGTTCTGTTCTGTAATTCAGTTCCTGTGTAGCCAAGTTTACATTCCGTGTATTACTGATATCTTATGATGTTTCTTTTTCTGTGTGACTTATTTCAGTTAGAATCATCGTACCTGAATCCACCCTTTATGCTGCTACGGGCCTGATGACATAGATTTCATTGCTGAGTGATACTGCATTGTACGTAAGTACCACAAGTTCTTTATCCATTTTTCACTTTCTGTGATATTGAACTTGTACGGTAAACGAGGTTCTTGTAAACAGAGGCGTCCCAAACTTTGGGGTGGCTGTGTCTTTTTGATTTTAATTTCCCTAAGCTATAGGACCATAAGTGGAAGTGCCCTAGGCTCTGTTGCTTTGTTTTTTAGATGTTTCAGGAAACACCATACACTTATCCCGAGTGTCTGTTGGCAATTTACATCCCGCCCAGCAGCATAACAAGGCTCCCAGTTCTCCATGGCCTGTCCTGCCTTGCTGGATTTTACACTTTTTTCAGATGGCCCTTTTGACCGGGGGGAAGTGAGACTTCATTGTAGTGCAGATTTCCTTTGCAAGCTTGCTTGGTTGGCCAAAAAGGGCGTATGCGTTTTTTCCTGAATATATTCAGGAAAAAATGCATACGCCCTTTTTGGCCAAGTGCATCATTGTGGACGTTCTGCCTCTTTTCCTATGCTTTCAATGCAATTCCAGTCTACCTCCTGAAATCGGTTTCCTGCAATTCTGCCCCGCTTTCAAGTCCTCTTGGCAGCCTTACTTCAGTATATTTTTGGACGATAGCTGTCATTTATAACTCTGCAGGTTTGTGAATTACAGTGCCCCTGAGCTCCTTTCTTCAACTCGCTTTCTTGTGACCTGGCCGCAAAACCGCAGGATGGCTTCAGGCCCTAATCTGGTTCCGGCACGGCACGCTGAGCCTTTGGTTATTTCCTCTTCCTGGTGGGAAATGAGAGTTAAATTTGCCCGTCCAGACACCTCAGCTAGTCTCTCATTGGTTCTCCCTATTCCTGTTCATCTTCCGCAGAAATTGCAAACTGGGCCAAACAGGAGGTTAAAGGCGCTGACTCTCCAAGTGGGGAGAGTGTTAGTAAAGCATCTGGAATGTTGCACCCAAGTACCAGGGGAGGAAAACTGAGACATATTTGAACACGTCTCCCGTTCACACGGTTAATCATACTCTGGGTTCCACATGCATGTTTTAGCTGAAGCAAGAATACCTTAAACGTGGGTAGTTGAAACCTGTGGAATGGGTACCATGGAATATGACTTCAAAGGGTCTTCATTTGCTCACCGAAACTCTCCAATCCTATCACTGCTGCGTTTATGCCCCTGTACACACGCTTGATTCTCTTTTGGAGACATAGCAATCCATAGGTTTTAAGATACTTACTAGTCAGCTACATACTTAGGCGTTTAATATGCTGTTTTGAGTCCATTTCGTTGAACAAGGAGTAGATCTTGTCTATTCCATATTTGGCTTAAGGAACTTTATCTGTGCTCATTTCAATCTCTGGTTTTATGCAGCACCCCAACTCACCTTTCCCCTTAAGCAAGCATAAGTTGGTTTTCTAAATTTGAGACCCTGTTCTGTTCTGTAATTCAGTTCCTGTGTAGCCAAGTTTACATTCCGTGTATTACTGATATCTTATGATGTTTCTTTTTCTGTGTGACTTATTTCAGTTAGAATCATCGTACCTGAATCCACCCTTTATGCTGCTACGGGCCTGATGACATAGATTTCATTGCTGAGTGATACTGCATTGTACGTAAGTACCACAAGTTCTTTATCCATTTTTCACTTTCTGTGATATTGAACTTGTACGGTAAACGAGGTTCTTGTAAACAGAGGCGTCCCAAACTTTGGGGTGGCTGTGTCTTTTTGATTTTAATTTCCCTAAGCTATAGGACCATAAGTGGAAGTGCCGTAGGCTCTGTTGCTTTGTTTTTTAGATGTTTCAGGAAACACCATACACTTCTCCCGAGTGTCTGTTGGCAATTTACATCCCGCCCAGCAGCATAACAAGGCTCCCAGTTCTCCATGGCCTGTCCTGCCTTGCTGGATTTTACACTTTTTTCAGATGGCCCTTTTGACCGGGGGGAAGTGAGACTTCATTGTAGTGCAGATTTCCTTTGCAAGCTTGCTTGGTTGGCCAAAAAGGGCGTATGCGTTTTTTCCTGAATATATTCAGGAAAAAATGCATACGCCCTTTTTGACCAAGTGCATCATTGTGGACGTTCTGCCTCTTTTCCTATGCTTTCAATGCAATTCCAGTCTACCTCCTGAAATCGGTTTCCTGCAATTCTGCCCCGGTTTCAAGTCCTCTTGGCAGCCTTACTTCAGTATATTTTTGGACGATAGCTGTCATTTATAACTCTGCAGGTTTGTGAATTACAGTGCCCCTGAGCTCCTTTCTTCAACTCGCTTTCTTGTGACCTGGCCGCAACACCGCAGGATGGCTTCAGGCCCTAATCTGGTTCCGGCACGGCACGCTGAGCCTTTGGTTATTTCCTCTTCCTGGTGGGAAATGAGAGTTAAATTTGCCCGTCCAGACACCTCCAGCTAGTCTCTCATTGGTTCTCCCTATTCCTGTTCATCTTCCGCAGAAATTGCAAACTGGGCCAAACAGGAGGTTAAAGGCGCTGACTCTCCAAGTGGGGAGAGTGTTAGTAAAGCATCTGGAATGTTGCACCCGAGTACCAGGGGAGGAAAACTGACACATATTTGAACACGTCTCCCGTTCACACGGTTGATCATACTCTGGGTTCCACATGCATGTTTTAGCTGAAGCAAGAATACCTTAAACGTGGGTAGTTGAAACCTGTGGAATGGGTACCATGCAATATGACTTCAAAGGGTCTTCATTTGCTCACCGAACCTCTCCAATCCTATCACTGCTGCGTTTATGCCCCTGTACACACGCTTGATTCTCTTTTGGAGACATAGCAATCCATAGGTTTTAAGATACTTACTAGTCAGGTACATTCTTAGGCGTTTAATATGGGGTGTTGAGTCCATTTCGTTGAGCAAGGAGTAGCTCTTGTCTATTCCATATTTGGCTTAAGGAACTTTATCTATGCTCATTTCAATCTCTGGTTTTTTGCAGCACCCCAACTCACCTTTCCCCTTAAGCAAGCATAAGTTGGTTTTCTAAATTTGAGACCCCGTTCTGTTTTGGAATTCAGTTCCTGTGTAGCCAAGTTTACATTCCATGTATTAGTGACATCTTATGATGTTTCTTTTTCTGTGTGACTTATTTCAGTTAGAATCATCGTACCTGAATCCACTCTTTATGCTGCTACGTGCCTGATGACATAGATTTCATTGCTGAGTGATACTGCATTGTACGTAAGTACCACAAGTTCTTTATCCATTTTTCACTTTCTGTGATATTGAACTTGTACGGTAAACGAGGTTCTTGTAAACAGAGGCGTCCCAAACTTTGGGGTGGCTGTGTCTTTTTGATTTTAATTTCCCTAAGCTATAGGACCATAAGTGGAAGTGCCCTAGGCTCTGTTGCTTTGTTTTTTAGATGTTTCAGGAAACACCATACACTTCTCCCGAGTGTCTGTTGGCAATTTACATCCCGCCCAGCAGCATAACAAGGCTCCCAGTTCTCCATGGCCTGTCCTGCCTTGCTGGATTTTACACTTTTTTCAGATGGCCCTTTTGACCGGGGGGAAGTGAGACTTCATTGTAGTGCAGATTTCCTTTGCAAGCTTGCTTGGTTGGCCATAAAGGGCGTATGCGTTTTTTCCTGAATATATTCAGGAAAAAACGCATACGCCCTTTTTGACCAAGTGCATCATTGTGGACGTTCTGCCTCTTTTCCTATGCTTTCAATGCAATTCCAGTCAACCTCCTGAAATCGGTTTCCTGCAATTCTGCCCCGCTTTCAAGTCCTCTTGGCAGCCTTACTTCAGTATATTTTTGGATGATAGCTGTCATTTATAACTCTGCAGGTTTGTGAATTACAGTGCCCCTGAGCTCCTTTCTTCAACTCGCTTTCTTGTGACCTGGCCGCAAAACCGCAGGATGGCTTCAGGCCCTAATCTGGTTCCGGCACGGCACGCTGAGCCTTTGGTTATTTCCTCTTCCTGGTGGGAAATGAGAGTTAAATTTGCCCGTCCAGACACCTCCAGCTAGTCTCTCATTGGTTCTCCCTATTCCTGTTCATCTTCCGCAGAAATTGCAAACTGGGCCAAACAGGAGGTTAAAGGCGCTGACTCTCCAAGTGGGGAGAGTGTTAGTAAAGCATCTGGAATGTTGCACCCAAGTACCAGGGGAGGAAAACTGAGACATATTTGAACACGTCTCCCGTTCACACGGTTGATCATACTCTGGGTTCCACATGCATGTTTTAGCTGAAGGAAGAATACCTTAAACGTGGGTAGTTGAAACCTGTGGAATGGGTACCATGCAATATGACTTCAAAGGGTCTTCATTTGCTCACCGAAACTCTCCAGTCTTATCACTGCTGCGTTTATGCCCCTGTACACACGCTTGATTCTCTTTTGGAGACATAGCAATCCATAGGTTTTAAGATACTTACTAGTCAGGTACATTCTTAGGCGTTTAATATGGGGTGTTGAGTCCATTTCGTTGAGCAAGGAGTAGCTCTTGTCTATTCCATATTTGGCTTAAGGAACTTTATCTGTGCTCATTTCAATCTCTGGTTTTATGCAGCACCCCAACTCACCTTTCCCCTTAAGCAAGCATAAGTTGGTTTTCTAAATTTGAGACCCTGTTCTGTTTTGGAATTCAGTTCCTGTGTAGCCAAGTTTACATTCCGTGTATTAGTGATATCTTATGATGTTTCTTTTTCTGTGTGACTTATTTCAGTTAGAATCATCGTACCTGAATCCACTCATTATGCTGCTACGGGCCTGATGACATAGATTTCATTGCTGAGTGATAGTGCATTGTACGTAAGTACCACAAGTTCTTTATCCATTTTCCACTTTCTGCGATATTGAACTTGTACGGTAAACGAGGTTCTTGTAAACAGAGGCGTCCCAAACTTTGGGGTGGATGTATCTTTTTGATTTTAATTTCCCTAAGCTATAGGACCATAAGTGGAAGTGCCCTAGGCTCTGTTGCTTTGTTTTTTAGATGTTTCAGGAAACTCCATACACTTCTCCCGAGTGTCTGTTGGCAATTTACATCCCGCCCATCAGCATAACAAGGCTCCCAGTTCTCCATGGCCTGTCCTGCCTTTCTGGATTTTACAGTTTTTTCAGATGGCCCTTTTGACCGGGGGGAAGTGAGACTTCATTGTAGTGCAGATTTCCTTTGCAAGCTTGCTTGGTTGGCCAAAAAGGGTGTATGCATTTTTTCCTGAATGTATTCAGGAAAAAACGCAAACGCCCTTTTTGGCCAAGTGCATCATTGTGGACGTTCTGCCTCTTTTCCTATGCTTTCAATGCAATTCCAGTCTACCTCCTGAAATCGGTTTCCTGCAATTCTGCCCCGGTTTCAAGTCCTCTTGGCAGCCTTACTTCAGTATATTTTTGGACAATAGCTGTCATTTATAACTCTGCAGGTTTGTGAATTACAGTGCCCCTAAGCTCCTTTCTTCAACTCGCTTTCTTTTGAGCTGGCCGCAACACCGCAGGATGGCTTCAGGCCCTAATCTGGTTCCGGCACGGCACGCTGAGCCTTTGGTTATTTCCTCTTCCTGGTGGGAAATGAGAGTTAAATTTGCCCGTCCAGACACCTCCAGCTAGTCTCTCATTGGTTCTCCCTATTCCTGTTCATCTTCCGCAGAAATTGCAAACTGGGCCAAACAGGAGGTTAAAGGCGCTGACTCTCCAAGTCGGGAGAGTGTTAGTAAAGCGTCTGGAATGTTGCACCCGAGTACCAGGGGAGGAAATCTGAGACATATTTGAACACGTCTCCCGATCACATGGTTGATCATACTCTGGGTTCCACATGCATGTTTTAGGTGAAGGAAGAATACCTTAAACCTGGAGAGTTGCGACCCGTGGAATGGGTACCATGCAATATGACTTCAAAGGGTCTTCATTTGCTCACCGAACCTCTCCAATCCTATCACTGCTGCGTTTATGCCCCTGTACACACGCTTGATTCTCTTTTGGAGACATAGCAATCCATAGGTTTTAAGATACTTACTAGTCAGGTACATTCTTAGGCGTTTAATATGCGGTGTTGAGTCCATTTCGTTGAGCAAGGAGTAGCTCTTGTCTATTCCATATTTGGCTTAAGGAACTTTATCTGTGCTCATTTCAATCTCTGGTTTTATGCAGCACCCCAACTCACCTTTCCTCTTAAGCAAGCATAAGTTGGTTTTCTAAATTTGAGACCCTGTTCTGTTCTGTAATTCAGTTCCTGTGTAGCCAAGTTTACATTCCGTGTATTAGTGATATCTTATGATGTTTCTTTTTCTGTGTGACTTATTTCAGTTAGAATCATCGTACCTGAATCCACTCATTATGCTGCTATGGGCCTGATGACATAGATTTCATTGCTAAGTGATACTGCATTGTACGTAAGTACCACAAGTTCTTTATCCATTTTTCACTTTCTGCGATGTTGAACTTGTACGGTAAACGAGGTTCTTGTAAACAGAGGCGTCCCAAACTTTGGGGTGGCTGTGTCTTTTTGATTTTAATTTCCCTAAGCTATAGGACCATAAGTGGAAGTGCCCTAGGCTCTGTTGCTTTGTTTTTTAGATGTTTCAGGAAACACCATACACTTCTACAGAGCGGCTGTTGGTAATTTACATTCCACCCATCAGCATAACAAGGCTCCCAGTTCTCCATGGCCTGTTCTGCCTTTCTGGATTTTACACTTTTTTCAGATGGCCCTTTTGACCGGGGGGAAGTGAGACTTCATTGTAGTGCAGATTTCCTTTGCAAGCTTGCTTGGTTGGCCAAAAAGGGCGTATGAGTTTTTTCCTGAATATATTCAGGAAAAAACACATACGCCCTTTTTGGCCAAGTGCATCATTGTCGACGTTCTGCCTCTTTTCCTGTGTTTTAAATGCAATCCAATTCCGATTCCTCCTGAAATCGGTTTCCTGCAATTCTGCCCCGCATTCAAGTCCTCTTGGCAGCCCTACTTCAGTATATTTTCGGACAATAGCTGTCATTTATAACTCTGCAGGTTTGTGAATTACAGTGCCCCTGAGCTCCTTTCTTCAACTCGCTTTCTTGTGAGCTGGCCACAACACCGCAGGATTGCTTCAGGCCCTAATCTGGTTCCGGCACGGCATGCTGAGCCTTTGGTTTATTGCTCTTCCCTGTGGGAAATGAGAGTTAAATTTGCCCGTCCAGACACCTCCAGCTAGTCTCTCATTGGTTCTCGCTATTCCTGTTCATCTTCCGCAGAAATTGCAAACTGGGCCAAACAGGAGGTTAAAGGGACTGACTCTCCAAGTCGGGAGAGTGTTAGTAAAGCGTCTGGAATGTTGCACCCGAGTACCAGGGAACGAAAAGTGAGACATATTTGAACACGTTTCTCGATCACACGGTGGATAATACTCTGGGTTCCACATGCATGTTTTAGCTGAAGGAAGAATCCCTTAAACCTGGAGAGTTGAGATCCATGGAATGGGTACCATGCAATATGACTTCAAAGGGTCTGCATTTGCTCACCGAACCTCACCAATCTTATGAGCCCCAAGTGTCCAGCCTTATGTGTCACCCAGCTCTGGGTGTAGATATGGTAAATGCAGGTTGCATCAGAAGACTTGAATGAATTACTTAAGTATTGCTCTCTATTTCACGGTCATTGTGTTTTGCTTAAGAAATTTATTTTTAATATGGGATTTAGCTGATTTTCACTGCTTTAATGCCGCTGTACACACTCTTCATTCTCTTACAGAGATATATAAATCCATTGCTTTTATGATTCTTACTAGGCAGGTATATTCCTAGGCGTTGAATATGGGGTGTTGAGTCCATTTCGTTGAGCAAGGAGTAGCTCTGGTCTATTCCATATTTGCCTTATAGAATATTATCTGTGCTCATTTCAATCTCTGGTTTTATGCAGCACCCCAACTCACCTTTCCCCTTAAGCAAGCATAAGTTGGTTTTCTAAATTTGAGACCCTGTTCTGTTTTGGAATTCAGTTCCTGTGTAGCCAAGTTTACATTCCGTGTATTAGTGATATCTTATGATGTTTCTTTTTCTGTGTGACTTATTTCAGTTAGAATCATCGTACCTGAATCCACTCATTATGCTGCTACGGGCCTGATGACATAGATTTCATTGCTGAGTGATAGTGCATTGTACGTAAGTACCACAAGTTCTTTATCCATTTTCCACTTTCTGCGATATTGAACTTGTACGGTAAACGAGGTTCTTGTAAACAGAGGCGTCCCAAACTTTGGGGTGGCTGTGTCTTTTTGATTTTAATTTCCCTAAGCTATAGGACCATAAGTGGAAGTGACCTAGGCTCTGTTGCTTTGTTCCTTAGATGTTTCAGGAAACACCATACACTTCTCCTGAGTGTCTGTTGGCAATTTACATCCCGCCCATCACCATAACAAGGCTCCCAGTTCTCCATGGCCTGTCCTGCCTTTCTGGATTTTACACTTTTTTCAGATGGCCCTTTTGACCGGGGGGAAGTGAGACTTCATTGTAGTGCAGATTTCCTTTGCAAGCTTGCTTGGTTGGCCAAAAAGGGCGTATGCGTTTTTTCCTGAATATATTCAGGAAAAAACGCATACGCCCTTTTTGGCCAAGTGCATCATTGTGGACGTTCTGCCTCTTTTCCTATGCTTTCAATGCAATTCCAGTCTACCTCCTGAAATCGGTTTCCTGCAATTCTGCCCCGCTTTCAAGTCCTCTTGGCAGCCTTACTTCGATATATTTTTGGACAATAGCTGTCATTTATAACTCTGCAGGTTTGTGAATTACAGTGCCCCTGAGCTCCTTTCTTCAACTCGCTTTCTTGTGAGCTGGCCGCAACACCGCAGGATGGCTTCAGGCCCTAATCCGGTTCCGGCACGGCATGCTGAGCCTTTGGTTAATTCCTCTTCCTGGTGGGAAATGAGAGTTAAATTTGCCCGTCCAGACACCTCCAGCTAGTCTCTCATTGGTTCTCGCTATTCTTGTTCATCTTCCGCAGAAATTGCAAACTGGGCCAAACAGGAGGTTAAAGAGACTGACTCTCCAAGTCGGGAGAGTGTTAGTAAAGCATCTGGAATGTTGCACCCGAGTACCAGGGTACGAAAACTGAGACATATTTGAACACGTCTCCCGTTCACACGGTTGATCATACTCTGGGTTCCACATGCATGTTTTAGCTGAAGGAAGAATACCTTAAACCTGGAGAGTTGAGACCCGTGTAATGGGTACCATGCAAATTGACTTCAAAGGGTCTTCATTTGCTCACCGAACCTCTCCAATCCTATCACTGCTGCGTTTATGCCCCTGTACACACGCTTGATTCTCTTTTGGAGACATAGCAATCCATAGGTTTTAAGATACTTACTAGTCAGGTACATTCTTAGGCGTTTAATATGCGGTGTTGAGTCCATTTCGTTGAGCAAGGAGTAGCTCTTGTTTATTCCATATTTGGCTTAAGGAACTTTATCTGTGCTCATTTCAATCTCTGCTTTTATGCAGCACCCCAACTCACCTTTCCCCTTAAGCAAGCATAAGTTGGTTTTCTAAATTTGCGACCCTGTTCTTTTCTGTAATTCAGTTCCTGTGTAGCCAAGTTTACATTCCGTGTATTAGTGATATCTTATGATGTTTCTTTTTCTGTGTGACTTATTTCAGTTAGAATCATCATACCTGAAACCACTCATTGTGCTGCTACGGGCCTGATGACATATATTTCATTGCTGAGTGATATTGCTTTGTAAGTAAATACCACAAGTTCTTTATCGATTTTTCACTTTCTGTGATATTGAACTTGTACGGTAAATGAGGTTCTTGTAAACAGAGGTGTCCCAAACTTTGGGGTGGCTGTGTCTTTTTGATTTTAATTTCCCTAAGCTATAGGACCATAAGTGGAAGTGCCCTAGGCTCTGTTGCTTTGTTTTTTAGATGTTTCAGGAAACACCATACACTTCTCCCGAGTGTCTGTTGGCAATTTACATCCCGCCCATCAGCATAACAAGGCTCCCAGTTCTCCATGGCCTGTCCTGCCTTTCTGGATTTTACACTTTTTTCAGATGGCCCTTTTGACCGGGGGGAAGTGAGACTTCATTGCAGTGCAGATTTCCTTTGCAAGCTTGCTTGTTTGGCCAAAAAGGGCGTATGCGTTTTTTCCTGAATATATTCAGGGAAAAACGCATACGCACTTTTTGGCCAAGTGCATCATTGTGGACGTTCTGCCTCTTTTCCTATGCTTTCAATGCAATTCCAGTCTACCTCCTGAAATCGGTTTCCTGCAATTCTGCCCCGCTTTCAAGTCCTCTTGGCAGCCTTACTTCAGTATATTTTTGGACGATAGCTGTCATTTATAACTCTGCAGGTTTGTGAATTACAGTGCCCCTGAGCTCCTTTCTTCAACTCACTTTCTTTTGAGCTGGCCGCAAAACCTCAGGATGGCTTCAGGCCCTAATCTGGTTCCGGCACGGCACGCTGAGCCTTTGGTTATTTCCTCTTCCTGGTGGGAAATGAGAGTTAAATTTGCCCGTCCAGACACCTCCAGCTAGTCTCTCATTGGTTCTCCCTATTCCTGTTCATCTTCCGCAGAAATTGCAAACTGGGCCAAACAGGAGGTTAAAGGCGCTGACTCTCCAAGTCGGGAGAGTGTTAGTAAAGTGTCTGGAATGTTGCACCCGAGTACCAGGGGAGGAAAACTGAGACATATTTGAACATGTCTCCCTATCACATGGTTGATCATACTCTGGGTTCCACATGCATGTTTTAGCTGAAGGAAGAATACCTTAAACCTGGAGAGTTGAGACCCGTGGAATGGGTACCATGCAATATGACTTCAAAGGGTCTTCATTTGCTCACCGAACCTCTCCAATCCTATCACTGCTGCATTTATGTCCCTGTACACATGCTTGATTCTCTTTCGGAGACATAGCAATCCATAGGTTTTAAGATACTTACTAGTCAGGTACATTCTTAGGCGTTTAATATGGGGTGTTGAGTCCATTTCGTTGAGCAAGGAGTAGCTCTTGTCTATTCCATATTTGGCTTAAGGAACTTTATCTGTGCTCATTTCAATCTCTGGTTTTATGCAGCACCCCAACTCACCTTTCCTCTTAAGCAAGAATAAGTTGGTTTTCTAAATTTGAGACCCTGTTCTGTTTTGGAATTCAGTTCCTGTGTAGCCAAGTTTACATTCCGTGTATTAGTGATATCTTATGATGTTTCTTTTTCTGTGTGACTTATTTCAGTTAGAATCATCGTACCTGAATCCACTCATTATGCTGCTACGGGCCTGATGACATAGATTTCATTGCTAAGTGATACTGCATTGTACGTAAGTACCACAAGTTCTTTATCTATTTCTCACTTTCTGCGATGTTGAACTTGTACGGTAAACAAGGTTCTTGTAAACAGAGGCGTCCCAAACTTTGGGGTGGCTGTGTCTTTTTGATTTTAATTTCCCTAAGCTATAGGACCATAAGTGGAAGTGCCCTAGGCTCTGTTGCTTTGTTTTTTAGATGTTTCAGGAAACACCATACACTTCTCCCGAGTGTCTGTTGGCAATTTACATCCCGCCCAGCAGCATAACAAGGCTCCCAGTTCTCCATGGCCTGTGCTGCCTTTCTGGATTTTACACTTTTTTCAGATGGCCCTTTTGACCGGGGGGAAGTGAGACTTCATTGTAGTGCAGATTTCCTTTGCAAGCTTGCTTGGTTGGCCAAAAAGGGCGTATGCGTTTTTTCCTGAATATATTCAGGAAAAAACGCATACGCCCTTTTTGGCCAAGTGCATCATTGTGGACGTTCTGCCTCTTTTCCTATGCTTTCAATGCAATTCCAGTCTACCTCCTGAAATCGGTTTCCTGCAATTCTGCCCCGCTTTCAAGTCCTCTTGGCAGCCTTACTTCAGTATATTTTTGGACGATAGCTGTCATTTATAACTCTGCAGGTTTGTGAATTACAGTGCCCCTGAGCTCCTTTCTTCAACTCGCTTTCTTGTGACCTGGCCGCAACACCGCAGGATGGCTTCAGGCCCTAATCTGGTTCCGGCACGGCACGCTGAGCCTTTGGTTATTTCCTCTTCCAGATGGGAAATGAGAGTTAAATTTGCCCGTCCAGACACCTCCAGCTAGTCTCTCATTGGTTCTCCCTATTCCTGTTCATCTTCCGCAGAAATTGCAAACTGGGCCAAACAGGAGGTTAAAGGCGCTGACTCTCCAAGTGGGGGAGTGTTAGTAAAGCGTCTGGAATGTTGCACCCGAGTACCAGGGGAGGAAAACTGAGACATATTTGAACACGTCTCCCGTTCACATGGTTGATCATACTCTGGGTTCCACATGCATGTTTTAGCTGAAGGAAAAATACCTTAAACCTGGAGAGTTGAGACCCGTGGAATGGGTACCATGCAATATGACTTCAAAGGGTCTTCATTTGCTCACCGAACCTCTCCAATCCTATCACTGCTGCATTTATTCCCCTGTACACATGCTTGATTCTCTTTTGGAGACATAGCAATCCATAGGTTTTAAGATACTTACTAGTCAGGTACATTCTTAGGCGTTTAATATGGGGTGTTGAGTCCATTTCGTTGAGCAAGGAGTAGCTCTTGTCTATTCCATATTTGTCTTAAGGAACTTCATCTGTGCTCATTTCAATCTCTGGTTTTATGCAGCACCCCAACTCACCTTTCCCCTTAAGCAAGCATAAGTTGGTTTTCTAAATTTGAGACCCTGTTCTGTTTTGGAATTCAGTTCCTGTGTAGCCAAGTTTACATTCCGTGTATTACTGATATCTTATGATGTTTCTTTTTCTGTGTGAATTATTTCAGTTAGAATCATCGTACCTGAATCCACTCATTGTGCTGCTAAGGGCCTGATGACATAGATTTCATTGTTGAGTGATATTGCTTTGTAAGTAAATACCACAGCTTCTTTATCCATTTTTCACTTTCTGCGATGTTGAACTTGTACTGTAAACGAGGTTCTTGTAAACAGAGGCGTCCCAAACTTTGGGGTGGCTGTGTCTTTTTTATTTTAATTTCCCTAAGCTATAGGACCATAAGTGGAAGTGCCCTAGGCTCTGTTGCTTTGTTTTTTAGATGTTTCAGGAAACACCATACACTTCTCCCTATTGTCTGTTGGCAATTTACATCCCGCCCATCAGCATAACAAGGCTCCCAGTTCTCCATGGCCTGTGCTGCCTTTCTGGATTTTACACTTTTTTCAGATGGCCCTTTTGACCGGGGGGAAGTGAGACTTCATTGTAGTGCAGATTTCCTTTGCAAGCTTGCTTGGTTGGCCAAAAAGGGCGTATGCGTTTTTTCCTGAATATATTCAGGAAAAAACGCATACGCCCTTTTTGGCCAAGTGCATCATTGTGGACGTTCTGCCTCTTTTCCTATGCTTTCAATGCAATTCCAGTCTTCCTGCTGAAATTGGTTTCCTGCAATTCTGCCCCGCTTTCAAGTCCTCTTGGCAGCCTTACTTCAGTATATTTTTGGACGATAGCTGTCATTTATAACTCTGCAGGTTTGTGAATTACAGTGCCCCTGAGCTCCTTTCTTCAACTCGCTTTCTTGTGACCTGGCCGCAACACCGCAGGATGGCTTCAGGCCCTAATCTGGTTCTGGCACGGCACGCTGAGCCTTTGGTTATTTCCTCTTCCAGATGGGAAATGAGAGTTAAATTTGCCCGTCCAGACACCTCCAGCTAGTCTCTCATTGGTTCTCCCTATTCCTGTTCATCTTCCGCAGAAATTGCAAACTGGGCCAAACAGGAGGTTAAAGGCGCTGACTCTCCAAGTGGGGAGAGTGTTAGTAAAGCGTCTGGAATGTTGCACCCGAGTACCAGGGGAGGAAAACTGAGACATATTTGAACACGTCTCCCGTTCACATGGTTGATCATACTCTGGGTTCCACATGCATGTTTTAGCTGAAGGAAAAATACCTTAAACCTAGAGAGTTGAGACCCGTGGAATGGGTACCATGCAATATGACTTCAAAGGGTCTTCATTTGCTCACCGAACCTCTCCAATCCTATCACTGCTGCATTTATTCCCCTGTACACATGCTTGATTCTCTTTTGGAGACATAGCAATCCATAGGTTTTAAGATACTTACTAGTCAGGTACATTCTTAGGCGTTTAATATGCGGTGTTGAGTCCATTTCGTTGAGCAAGGAGTAGCTCTTGTCTATTCCATATTTGGCTTAAGGAACTTTATCTGTGCTCATTTCAATCTCTGGTTTTATGCAGCACCCCAACTCACCTTTCCTCTAAAGCAAGCATAAGTTGGTTTTCTAAATTTGAGACCCTGTTCTGTTCTGTAATTCAGTTCCTGTGTAGCCAAGTTTACATTCCGTGTATTAGTGATATCTTATGATGTTTCTTTTGCTGTGTGACTTATTTCAGTTAGAATCATCATACCTGAATCCACTCATTGTGCTGCTAAGAGCCTGATGACATAGATTTCATTGCTGAGTGATATTGCTTTGTAAGTAAATACCACATCTTCTTTATCCATTTTTCACTTTCTGCGATGTTGAACTTGTACTGTAAACGAGGTTCTTGTAAACAGAGGCGTCCCAAACTTTGGGGTGGCTGTGTCTTTTTTATTTTAATTTCCCTAATCTATAGGACCATAAGTGGAAGTGCCCTAGGCTCTGTTGCTTTGTTTTTTAGATGTTTCAGGAAACACCATACACTTCTCCCGAGTGTCTGTTGGCAATTTACATCCCGCCCATCAGCATAACAAGGCTCCCAGTTCTCCATGGCCTGTGCTGCCTTTCTGGATTTTACACTTTTTTCAGATGGCCCTTTTGACCGGGGGGAAGTGAGACTTCATTGTAGTGCAGATTTCCTTTGCAAGCTTGCTTGGTTGGCCAAAAAGGGCGTATGCGTTTTTTCCTGAATATATTCAGGAAAAAACGCATACGCCCTTTTTGGCCAAGTGCATCATTGTGGACGTTCTGCCTCTTTTCCTATGCTTTCAATGCAATTCCAGTCTACCTCCTGAAATCGGTTTCCTGCAATTCTGCCCCGCTTTCAAGTCCTCTTGGCAGCCTTACTTCAGTATATTTTTGGACGATAGCTGTCATTTATAACTCTGCAGGTTTGTGAATTACAGTGCCCCTGAGCTCCTTTCTTCAACTCGCTTTCTTGTGACCTGGCCGCAACACCGCAGGATGGCTTCAGGCCCTAATCTGGTTCCGGCACGGCACGCTGAGCCTTTGGTTATTTCCTCTTCCAGATGGGAAATGAGAGTTAAATTTGCCCGTCCAGACACCTCCAGCTAGTCTCTCATTGGTTCTCCCTATTCCTGTTCATCTTCCGCAGAAATTGCAAACTGGGCCAAACAGGAGGTTAAAGGCGCTGACTCTCCAAGTGGGGAGAGTGTTAGTAAAGCGTCTGGAATGTTGCACCCGAGTACCAGGGGAGGAAAACTGAGACATATTTGAACACATCTCCCGTTCACACGGTTGATCATACTCTGGGTTCCACATGCATGTTTTAGCTGAAGGAAGAATACCTTAAACCTAGAGAGTTGAGACCCGTGGAATGGGTACCATGCAATATGACTTCAAAGGGTCTTCATTTGCTCACCGAACCTCTCCAATCCTATCACTGCTGCATTTATGCCCCTGTACACATGCTTGATTCTCTTTTGGAGACATAGCAATCCATAGGTTTTAAGATACTTACTAGTCAGGTACATTCTTAGGCGTTTAATATGGGGTGTTGAGTCCATTTCGTTGAACAAGGAGCAGCTCTTGTCTATTCCATATTTGGCTTAAGGAACTTTATCTGTGCTCATTTCAATCTCTGGTTTTATGCAGCACCCCAACTCACCTTTCCCCTTAAGCAAGCATAAGTTGGTTTTCTAAATTTGAGACCCTGTTCTGTTTTGGAATTCAGTTCCTGTGTAGCCAAGTTTACATTCCGTGTATTAGTGATATCTTATGATGTTTCTTTTTCTGTGTGACTTATTTCAGTTAGAATCATCATACCTGAATCCACTCATTATGCTGCTACGGGCCTGATGACATAGATTTCATTGCTGAGTGATACTGCATTGTACGTAAGTACCACAAGTTCTTTATCCATTTTTCACTTTCTGTGATATTGAACTTGTACGGTAAACGAGGTTCTTGTAAGCAGAGGCGTCCCAAACTTTGGGGTGGCTGTGTCTTTTTGATTTTAATTTCCCTAAGCTATAGGACCATAAGTGGAAGTGCCCTAGGCTCTGTTGCTTTGTTTTTTAGATGTTTCAGGAAACACCATACACTTCTCCCGAGTGTCTGTTGGCAATTTACATCCCGCCCATCAGCATAACAAGGCTCCCAGTTCTCCATGGCCTGTGCTGCCTTTCTGGATTTTACACTTTTTTCAGATGGCCCTTTTGACCGGGGGGAAGTGAGACTTCATTGTAGTGCAGATTTCCTTTGCAAGCTTGCTTGGTTGGCCAAAAAGGGCGTATGCGTTTTTTCCTGAATATATTCAGGAAAAAACGCATACGCCCTTTTTGGCCAAGTGCATCATTGTGGACGTTCTGCCTCTTTTCCTATGCTTTCAATGCAATTCCAGTCTACCTCCGGAAATCGGTTTCCTGCAATTCTGCCCCGCTTTCAAGTCCTCTTGGCAGCCTTACTTCAGTCTATTTTTGGACGATAGCTGTCATTTATAACTCTGCAGGTTTGTGAATTACAGTGCCCCTGAGCTCCTTTCTTCAACTCGCTTTCTTGTGACCTGGCCGCAACACCGCAGGATGGCTTCAGGCCCTAATCTGGTTCCGGCACGGCACGCTGAGCCTTTGGTTATTTCCTCTTCCTGGTGGGAAATGAGAGTTAAATTTGCCCGTCCAGCCACCTCCAGCTAGTCTCTCATTGGTTCTCGCTATTCCTTTTCATCTTCCACAGAAATTGCAAACTGGGCCAAACAGGAGGTTAAAGGGACTGATTCTCCAAGTCGGGAGAGTGTTAGTAAAGTGTCTGGAATGTTGCACCCGAGTACCAGGGGAGGAAAACTGAGACATATTTGAACACGTCTCCCGTTCACATGGTTGATCATACTCTGGGTTCCACATGCATGTTTTAGCTGAAGGAAAAATACCTTAAACCTGGAGAGTTGAGACCCGTGGAATGGGTACCATGCAATATGACTTCAAAGGGTCTTCATTTGCTCACCGAACCTCTCCAATCCTATCACTGCTGCATTTATGTCCCTGTACACATGCTTGATTCTCTTTCGGAGACATAGCAATCCATAGGTTTTAAGATACTTACTAGTCAGGTACATTCTTAGGCGTTTAATATGGGGTGTTGAGTCCATTTCGTTGAGCAAGGTGTAGCTCTTGTCTATTCCATATTTGGCTTAAGGAACTTTATCTGTGCTCATTTCAATCTCTGGTTTTATGCAGCACCCCAACTCACCTTTCCTCTTAAGCAAGTATAAGTTGGTTTTCTAAATTTGAGACCCTGTTCTGTTCTGTAATTCAGTTCCTGTGTAGCCAAGTTTACATTCCGTGTATTAGTGATATCTTATGATGTTTCTTTTTCTGTGTGACTTATTTCAGTTAGAATCATCGTACCTGAATCCACTCATTATGCTGCTACGGGCCTGATGACATAGATTTCATTGCTAAGTGATACTGCAATGTACGTAAGTACCACAAGTTCTTTATCCATTTTTCACTTTCTGCGATGTTGAACTTGTACTGTAAACGAGGTTCTTGTAAACAGAGGCGTCCCAAACTTTGGGGTGGCTGTGTCTTTTTTATTTTAATTTCCCTAAGCTATAGGACCATAAGTGGAAGTGCCCTAGGCTCTGTTGCTTTGTTTTTTAGATGTTTCAGGAAACACCATACACTTCTCCCGAGTGTCTGTTGGCAATTTACATCCCGCCCATCAGCATAACAAGGCTCCCAGTTCTCCATGGCCTGTGCTGCCTTTCTGGATTTTACACTTTTTTCAGATGGCCCTTTTGACCGGGGGGAAGTGAGACTTCATTGTAGTGCAGATTTCCTTTGCAAGCTTGCTTGGTTGGCCAAAAAGGGCGTATGCGTTTTTTCCTGAATATATTCAGGAAAAAACGCATACGACCTTTTTGGCCAAGTGCATCATTGTGGACGTTCTGCCTCTTTTCCTATGCTTTCAATGCAATTCCAGTCTACCTCCTGAAATCGGTTTCCTGCAATTCTGCCCCGCTTTCAAGTCCTCTTGGCAGCCTTACTTCAGTATATTTTTGGACGATAGCTGTCATTTATAACTCTGCAGGTTTGTGAATTACAGTGCCCCTGAGCTCCTTTCTTCAACTCACTTTCTTTTGAGCTGGCCGCAACACCGCAGGATGGCTTCAGGCCCTAATCTGGTTCCGGCACGGCACGCTGAGCCTTTGGTTATTTCCTCTTCCTGGTGGGAAATGAGAGTTAAATTTGCCCGTCCAGACACCTCCAGCTAGTCTCTCATTGGTTCTCCCTATTCCTGTTCATCTTCCGCAGAAATTGCAAACTTGGCCAAACAGGAGGTTAAAGGCGCTGACTCTCCAAGTGGGGAGAGTGTTAGTAAAGCGTCTGGAATGTTGCACCCGAGTACCAGGGGAGGAAAACTGAGACATATTTGAACACATCTCCCGTTCACACGGTTGATCATACTCTGGGTTCCACATGCATGTTTTAGCTGAAGGAAGAATACCTTAAACCTGGAGAGTTGAGACCCGTGGAATGGGTACCATGCAATATGACTTCAAAGGGTCTTCATTTGCTCACCGAACCTCTCCAATCCTATCACTGCTGCATTTATGCCCCTGTACACATGCTTGATTCTCTTTTGGAGACATAGCAATCCATAGGTTTTAAGATACTTACTAGTCAGGTACATTCTTAGGCGTTTAATATGGGGTGTTGAGTCCATTTCGTTGAGCAAGGAGTAGCTCTTGTCTATTCCATATTTGGCTTAAGGAACTTTATCTGTGCTCATTTCAATCTCTGGTTTTATGCAGCACCCCAACTCACCTTTCCCCTTAAGCAAGCATAAGTTGGTTTTCTAAATTTGAGACCCTGTTCTGTTTTGGAATTCAGTTCCTGTGTAGCCAAGTTTACATTCCGTGTATTAGTGATATCTTATGATGTTTCTTTTTCTGTGTGACTTATTTCAGTTAGAATCATCGTACCTGAATCCACTCATTATGCTGCTACGGGCCTGATGACATAGATTTCATTGCTGAGTGATACTGCATTGTACGTAAGTACCACAAGTTCTTTATCCATTTTTCACTTTCTGTGATATTGAACTTGTACGGTAAACGAGGTTCTTGTAAACAGAGGCGTCCCAAACTTTGGGGTGGCTGTGTCTTTTTGATTTTAATTTCCCTAAGCTATAGGACCATAAGTGGAAGTGCCCTAGGCTCTGTTGCTTTGTTTTTTAGATGTTTCAGGAAACACCATACACTTCTCCCGAGTGTCTGTTGGCAATTTACATCCCGCCCATCAGCATAACAAGGCTCCCAGTTCTCCATGGCCTGTCCTGCCTTTCTGGATTTTACACTTTTTTCAGATGGCCCTTTTGACTGGGGGGAAGTGAGACTTCATTGTAGTGCAGATTTCCTTTGCAAGCTTGCTTGGTTGGCCAAAAAGGGCGTATGCGTTTTTTCCTGAATATATTCAGGAAAAAACGCATACGCCCTTTTTGGCCAAGTGCATCATTGTGGACGTTCTGCCTCTTTTCCTATGCTTTCAATGCAATTCCAGTCTACCTCCGGAAATCGGTTTCCTGCAATTCTGCCCCGCTTTCAAGTCCTCTTGGCAGCCTTACTTCAGTCTATTTTTGGACGATAGCTGTCATTTATAACTCTGCAGGTTTGTGAATTACAGTGCCCCTGAGCTCCTTTCTTCAACTCGCTTTCTTGTGACCTGGCCGCAACACCGCAGGATGGCTTCAGGCCCTAATCTGGTTCCGGCACGGCACGCTGAGCCTTTGGTTATTTCCTCTTCCTGGTGGGAAATGAGAGTTAAATTTGCCCGTCCAGCCACCTCCAGCTAGTCTCTCATTGGTTCTCGCTATTCCTTTTCATCTTCCACAGAAATTGCAAACTGGGCCAAACAGGAGGTTAAAGGGACTGATTCTCCAAGTCGGGAGAGTGTTAGTAAAGCGTCTGGAATGTTGCACCCGAGTACCAGGGGAGGAAAACTGAGACATATTTGAACACGTCTCCCGTTCACATGGTTGATCATACTCTGGGTTCCACATGCATGTTTTAGCTGAAGGAAAAATACCTTAAACCTGGAGAGTTGAGACCCGTGGAATGGGTACCATGCAATATGACTTCAAAGGGTCTTCATTTGCTCACCGAACCTCTCCAATCCTATCACTGCTGCATTTATTCCCCTGTACACATGCTTGATTCTCTTTTGGAGACATAGCAATCCATAGGTTTTAAGATACTTACTAGTCAGGTACATTCTTAGGCGTTTAATATGGGGTGTTGAGTCCATTTCGTTGAGCAAGGAGTAGCTCTTGTCTATTCCATATTTGTCTTAAGGAACTTCATCTGTGCTCATTTCAATCTCTGGTTTTATGCAGCACCCCAACTCACCTTTCCCCTTAAGCAAGCATAAGTTGGTTTTCTAAATTTGAGACCCTGTTCTGTTTTGGAATTCAGTTCCTGTGTAGCCAAGTTTACATTCCGTGTATTACTGATATCTTATGATGTTTCTTTTTCTGTGTGAATTATTTCAGTTAGAATCATCGTACCTGAATCCACTCATTGTGCTGCTAAGGGCCTGATGACATAGATTTCATTGTTGAGTGATATTGCTTTGTAAGTAAATACCACAGCTTCTTTATCCATTTTTCACTTTCTGCGATGTTGAACTTGTACTGTAAACGAGGTTCTTGTAAACAGAGGCGTCCCAAACTTTGGGGTGGCTGTGTCTTTTTTATTTTAATTTCCCTAAGCTATAGGACCATAAGTGGAAGTGCCCTAGGCTCTGTTGCTTTGTTTTTTAGATGTTTCAGGAAACACCATACACTTCTCCCTATTGTCTGTTGGCAATTTACATCCCGCCCATCAGCATAACAAGGCTCCCAGTTCTCCATGGCCTGTGCTGCCTTTCTGGATTTTACACTTTTTTCAGATGGCCCTTTTGACCGGGGGGAAGTGAGACTTCATTGTAGTGCAGATTTCCTTTGCAAGCTTGCTTGGTTGGCCAAAAAGGGCGTATGCGTTTTTTCCTGAATATATTCAGGAAAAAACGCATACGCCCTTTTTGGCCAAGTGCATCATTGTGGACGTTCTGCCTCTTTTCCTATGCTTTCAATGCAATTCCAGTCTTCCTGCTGAAATTGGTTTCCTGCAATTCTGCCCCGCTTTCAAGTCCTCTTGGCAGCCTTACTTCAGTATATTTTTGGACGATAGCTGTCATTTATAACTCTGCAGGTTTGTGAATTACAGTGCCCCTGAGCTCCTTTCTTCAACTCGCTTTCTTGTGACCTGGCCGCAACACCGCAGGATGGCTTCAGGCCCTAATCTGGTTCCGGCACGGCACGCTGAGCCTTTGGTTATTTCCTCTTCCAGATGGGAAATGAGAGTTAAATTTGCCCGTCCAGACACCTCCAGCTAGTCTCTCATTGGTTCTCCCTATTCCTGTTCATCTTCCGCAGAAATTGCAAACTGGGCCAAACAGGAGGTTAAAGGCGCTGACTCTCCAAGTGGGGAGAGTGTTAGTAAAGCGTCTGGAATGTTGCACCCGAGTACCAGGGGAGGAAAACTGAGACATATTTGAACACGTCTCCCGTTCACATGGTTGATCATACTCTGGGTTCCACATGCATGTTTTAGCTGAAGGAAAAATACCTTAAACCTAGAGAGCTGAGACCCGTGGAATGGGTACCATGCAATATGACTTCAAAGGGTCTTCATTTGCTCACCGAACCTCTCCAATCCTATCACTGCTGCATTTATTCCCCTGTACACATGCTTGATTCTCTTTTGGAGACATAGCAATCCATAGGTTTTAAGATACTTACTAGTCAGGTACATTCTTAGGCGTTTAATATGCGGTGTTGAGTCCATTTCGTTGAGCAAGGAGTAGCTCTTGTCTATTCCATATTTGGCTTAAGGAACTTTATCTGTGCTCATTTCAATCTCTGGTTTTATGCAGCACCCCAACTCACCTTTCCTCTAAAGCAAGCATAAGTTGGTTTTCTAAATTTGAGACCCTGTTCTGTTCTGTAATTCAGTTCCTGTGTAGCCAAGTTTACATTCCGTGTATTAGTGATATCTTATGATGTTTCTTTTGCTGTGTGACTTATTTCAGTTAGAATCATCATACCTGAATCCACTCATTGTGCTGCTAAGAGCCTGATGACATAGATTTCATTGCTGAGTGATATTGCTTTGTAAGTAAATACCACATCTTCTTTATCCATTTTTCACTTTCTGCGATGTTGAACTTGTACTGTAAACGAGGTTCTTGTAAACAGAGGCGTCCCAAACTTTGGGGTGGCTGTGTCTTTTTTATTTTAATTTCCCTAAGCTATAGGACCATAAGTGGAAGTGCCCTAGGCTCTGTTGCTTTGTTTTTTAGATGTTTCAGGAAACACCATACACTTCTCCCGAGTGTCTGTTGGCAATTTACATCCCGCCCATCAGCATAACAAGGCTCCCAGTTCTCCATGGCCTGTGCTGCCTTTCTGGATTTTACACTTTTTTCAGATGGCCCTTTTGACCGGGGGGAAGTGAGACTTCATTGTAGTGCAGATTTCCTTTGCAAGCTTGCTTGGTTGGCCAAAAAGGGCGTATGCGTTTTTTCCTGAATATATTCAGGAAAAAACGCATACGCCCTTTTTGGCCAAGTGCATCATTGTGGACGTTCTGCCTCTTTTCCTATGCTTTCAATGCAATTCCAGTCTACCTCCTGAAATCGGTTTCCTGCAATTCTGCCCCGCTTTCAAGTCCTCTTGGCAGCCTTACTTCAGTATATTTTTGGACGATAGCTGTCATTTATAACTCTGCAGGTTTGTGAATTACAGTGCCCCTGAGCTCCTTTCTTCAACTCGCTTTCTTGTGACCTGGCCGCAACACCGCAGGATGGCTTCAGGCCCTAATCTGGTTCCGGCACGGCACGCTGAGCCTTTGGTTATTTCCTCTTCCAGATGGGAAATGAGAGTTAAATTTGCCCGTCCAGACACCTCCAGCTAGTCTCTCATTGGTTCTCCCTATTCCTGTTCATCTTCCGCAGAAATTGCAAACTGGGCCAAACAGGAGGTTAAAGGCGCTGACTCTCCAAGTGGGGAGAGTGTTAGTAAAGCGTCTGGAATGTTGCACCCGAGTACCAGGGGAGGAAAACTGAGACATATTTGAACACATCTCCCGTTCACACGGTTGATCATACTCTGGGTTCCACATGCATGTTTTAGCTGAAGGAAGAATACCTTAAACCTGGAGAGTTGAGACCCGTGGAATGGGTACCATGCAATATGACTTCAAAGGGTCTTCATTTGCTCACCGAACCTCTCCAATCCTATCACTGCTGCATTTATGCCCCTGTACACATGCTTGATTCTCTTTTGGAGACATAGCAATCCATAGGTTTTAAGATACTTACTAGTCAGGTACATTCTTAGGCGTTTAATATGGGGTGTTGAGTCCATTTCGTTGAGCAAGGAGTAGCTCTTGTCTATTCCATATTTGGCTTAAGGAACTTTATCTGTGCTCATTTCAATCTCTGGTTTTATGCAGCACCCCAACTCACCTTTCCCCTTAAGCAAGCATAAGTTGGTTTTCTAAATTTGAGACCCTGTTCTGTTTTGGAATTCAGTTCCTGTGTAGCCAAGTTTACATTCCGTGTATTAGTGATATCTTATGATGTTTCTTTTTCTGTGTGACTTATTTCAGTTAGAATCATCATACCTGAAACCACTCATTGTGCTGCTACGGGCCTGATGACATAGATTTCATTGCTGAGTGATATTGCTTTGTAAGTAAATACCACAAGTTCTTTATCGATTTTTCACTTTCTGTGATATTGAACTTGTACGGTAAATGAGGTTCTTGTAAACAGAGGTGTCCCAAACTTTGGGGTGGCTGTGTCTTTTTTATTTTAATTTCCCTAAGCTATAGGACCATAAGTGGAAGTGCCCTAGGCTCTGTTGCTTTGTTTTTTAGATGTTTCAGGAAACACCATACACTTCTCCCGAGTGTCTGTTGGCAATTTACATCCCGCCCATCAGCATAACAAGGCTCCCAGTTCTCCATGGCCTGTCCTGCCTTTCTGGATTTTACACTTTTTTCAGATGGCCCTTTTGACCGGGGGGAAGTGAGACTTCATTGCAGTGCAGATTTCCTTTGCAAGCTTGCTTGTTTGGCCAAAAAGGGCGTATGCGTTTTTTCCTGAATATATTCAGGGAAAAACGCATACGCCCTTTTTGGCCAAGTGCATCATTGTGGACGTTCTGCCTCTTTTCCTATGCTTTCAATGCAATTCCAGTCTACCTCCTGAAATCGGTTTCCTGCAATTCTGCCCCGCTTTCAAGTCCTCTTGGCAGCCTTACTTCAGTATATTTTTGGACGATAGCTGTCATTTATAACTCTGCAGGTTTGTGAATTACAGTGCCCCTGAGCTCCTTTCTTCAACTCACTTTCTTTTGAGCTGGCCGCAAAACCTCAGGATGGCTTCAGGCCCTAATCTGGTTCCGGCACGGCACGCTGAGCCTTTGGTTATTTCCTCTTCCTGGTGGGAAATGAGAGTTAAATTTGCCCGTCCAGACACCTCCAGCTAGTCTCTCATTGGTTCTCCCTATTCCTGTTCATCTTCCGCAGAAATTGCAAACTGGGCCAAACAGGAGGTTAAAGGCGCTGACTCTCCAAGTCGGGAGAGTGTTAGTAAAGTGTCTGGAATGTTGCACCCGAGTACCAGGGGAGGAAAACTGAGACATATTTGAACACGTCTCCCTATCACATGGTTGATCATACTCTGGGTTCCACATGCATGTTTTAGCTGAAGGAAGAATACCTTAAACCTGGAGAGTTGAGACCCGTGGAATGGGTACCATGCAATATGACTTCAAAGGGTCTTCATTTGCTCACCGAACCTCTCCAATCCTATCACTGCTGCATTTATGTCCCTGTACACATGCTTGATTCTCTTTCGGAGACATAGCAATCCATAGGTTTTAAGATACTTACTAGTCAGGTACATTCTTAGGCGTTTAATATGGGGTGTTGAGTCCATTTCGTTGAGCAAGGAGTAGCTCTTGTCTATTCCATATTTGGCTTAAGGAACTTTATCTGTGCTCATTTCAATCTCTGGTTTTATGCAGCACCCAAACTCACCTTTCCTCTTAAGCAAGAATAAGTTGGTTTTCTAAATTTGAGACCCTGTTCTGTTTTGGAATTCAGTTCCTGTGTAGCCAAGTTTACATTCCGTGTATTAGTGATATCTTATGATGTTTCTTTTTCTGTGTGACTTATTTCAGTTAGAATCATCGTACCTGAATCCACTCATTATGCTGCTACGGGCCTGATGACATAGATTTCATTGCTAAGTGATACTGCATTGTACGTAAGTACCACAAGTTCTTTATCTATTTCTCACTTTCTGCGATGTTGAACTTGTACGGTAAACAAGGTTCTTGTAAACAGAGGCGTCCCAAACTTTGGGGTGGCTGTGTCTTTTTGATTTTAATTTCCCTAAGCTATAGGACCATAAGTGGAAGTGCCCTAGGCTCTGTTGCTTTGTTTTTTAGATGTTTCAGGAAACACCATACACTTCTCCCGAGTGTCTGTTGGCAATTTACATCCCGCCCAGCAGCATAACAAGGCTCCCAGTTCTCCATAGCCTGTGCTGCCTTTCTGGATTTTACACTTTTTTCAGATGGCCCTTTTGACCGGGGGGAAGTGAGACTTCATTGTAGTGCAGATTTCCTTTGCAAGCTTGCTTGGTTGGCCAAAAAGGGCGTATGCGTTTTTTCCTGAATATATTCAGGAAAAAACGCATACGCCCTTTTTGGCCAAGTGCATCATTGTGGACGTTCTGCCTCTTTTCCTATGCTTTCAATGCAATTCCAGTCTACCTCCTGAAATCGGTTTCCTGCAATTCTGCCCCGCTTTCAAGTCCTCTTGGCAGCCTTACTTCAGTATATTTTTGGACGATAGCTGTCATTTATAACTCTGCAGGTTTGTGAATTACAGTGCCCCTGAGCTCCTTTCTTCAACTCGCTTTCTTGTGACCTGGCCGCAACACCGCAGGATGGCTTCAGGCCCTAATCTGGTTCCGGCACGGCACGCTGAGCCTTTGGTTATTTCCTCTTCCAGATGGGAAATGAGAGTTAAATTTGCCCGTCCAGACACCTCCAGCTAGTCTCTCATTGGTTCTCCCTATTCCTGTTCATCTTCCGCAGAAATTGCAAACTGGGCCAAACAGGAGGTTAAAGGCGCTGACTCTCCAAGTGGGGGAGTGTTAGTAAAGCGTCTGGAATGTTGCACCCGAGTACCAGGGGAGGAAAACTGAGACATATTTGAACACGTCTCCCGTTCACATGGTTGATCATACTCTGGGTTCCACATGCATGTTTTAGCTGAAGGAAAAATACCTTAAACCTGGAGAGTTGAGACCCGTGGAATGGGTACCATGCAATATGACTTCAAAGGGTCTTCATTTGCTCACCGAACCTCTCCAATCCTATCACTGCTGCATTTATTCCCCTGTACACATGCTTGATTCTCTTTTGGAGACATAGCAATCCATAGGTTTTAAGATACTTACTAGTCAGGTACATTCTTAGGCGTTTAATATGGGGTGTTGAGTCCATTTCGTTGAGCAAGGAGTAGCTCTTGTCTATTCCATATTTGTCTTAAGGAACTTCATCTGTGCTCATTTCAATCTCTGGTTTTATGCAGCACCCCAACTCACCTTTCCCCTTAAGCAAGCATAAGTTGGTTTTCTAAATTTGAGACCCTGTTCTGTTTTGGAATTCAGTTCCTGTGTAGCCAAGTTTACATTCCGTGTATTACTGATATCTTATGATGTTTCTTTTTCTGTGAGAATTATTTCAGTTAGAATCATCGTACCTGAATCCACTCATTGTGCTGCTAAGGGCCTGATGACATAGATTTCATTGTTGAGTGATATTGCTTTGTAAGTAAATACCACAGCTTCTTTATCCATTTTTCACTTTCTGCGATGTTGAACTTGTACTGTAAACGAGGTTCTTGTAAACAGAGGCGTCCCAAACTTTGGGGTGGCTGTGTCTTTTTTATTTTAATTTCCCTAAGCTATAGGACCATAAGTGGAAGTGCCCTAGGCTCTGTTGCTTTGTTTTTTAGATGTTTCAGGAAACACCATACACTTCTCCCGAGTGTCTGTTGGCAATTTACATCCCGCCCATCAGCATAACAAGGCTCCCAGTTCTCCATGGCCTGTGCTGCCTTTCTGGATTTTACACTTTTTTCAGATGGCCCTTTTGACCGGGGGGAAGTGAGACTTCATTGTAGTGCAGATTTCCTTTGCAAGCTTGCTTGGTTGGCCAAAAAGGGCGTATGCGTTTTTTCCTGAATATATTCAGGAAAAAACGCATACGCCCTTTTTGGCCAAGTGCATCATTGTGGACGTTCTGCCTCTTTTCCTATGCTTTCAATGCAATTCCAGTCTTCCTGCTGAAATTGGTTTCCTGCAATTCTGCCCCGCTTTCAAGTCCTCTTGGCAGCCTTACTTCAGTATATTTTTGGACGATAGCTGTCATTTATAACTCTGCAGGTTTGTGAATTACAGTGCCCCTGAGCTCCTTTCTTCAACTCGCTTTCTTGTGACCTGGCCGCAACACCGCAGGATGGCTTCAGGCCCTAATCTGGTTCTGGCACGGCACGCTGAGCCTTTGGTTATTTCCTCTTCCAGATGGGAAATGAGAGTTAAATTTGCCCGTCCAGACACCTCCAGCTAGTCTCTCATTGGTTCTCCCTATTCCTGTTCATCTTCCGCAGAAATTGCAAACTGGGCCAAACAGGAGGTTAAAGGCGCTGACTCTCCAAGTGGGGAGAGTGTTAGTAAAGCGTCTGGAATGTTGCACCCGAGTACCAGGGGAGGAAAACTGAGACATATTTGAACACGTCTCCCGTTCACATGGTTGATCATACTCTGGGTTCCACATGCATGTTTTAGCTGAAGGAAAAATACCTTAAACCTAGAGAGTTGAGACCCGTGGAATGGGTACCATGCAATATGACTTCAAAGGGTCTTCATTTGCTCACCGAACCTCTCCAATCCTATCACTGCTGCATTTATTCCCCTGTACACATGCTTGATTCTCTTTTGGAGACATAGCAATCCATAGGTTTTAAGATACTTACTAGTCAGGTACATTCTTAGGCGTTTAATATGCGGTGTTGAGTCCATTTCGTTGAGCAAGGAGTAGCTCTTGTCTATTCCATATTTGGCTTAAGGAACTTTATCTGTGCTCATTTCAATCTCTGGTTTTATGCAGCACCCCAACTCACCTTTCCTCTAAAGCAAGCATAAGTTGGTTTTCTAAATTTGAGACCCTGTTCTGTTCTGTAATTCAGTTCCTGTGTAGCCAAGTTTACATTCCGTGTATTAGTGATATCTTATGATGTTTCTTTTGCTGTGTGACTTATTTCAGTTAGAATCATCATACCTGAATCCACTCATTGTGCTGCTAAGAGCCTGATGACATAGATTTCATTGCTGAGTGATATTGCTTTGTAAGTAAATACCACATCTTCTTTATCCATTTTTCACTTTCTGCGATGTTGAACTTGTACTGTAAACGAGGTTCTTGTAAACAGAGGCGTCCCAAACTTTGGGGTGGCTGTGTCTTTTTTATTTTAATTTCCCTAATCTATAGGACCATAAGTGGAAGTGCCCTAGGCTCTGTTGCTTTGTTTTTTAGATGTTTCAGGAAACACCATACACTTCTCCCGAGTGTCTGTTGGCAATTTACATCCCGCCCATCAGCATAACAAGGCTCCCAGTTCTCCATGGCCTGTGCTGCCTTTCTGGATTTTACACTTTTTTCAGATGGCCCTTTTGACCGGGGGGAAGTGAGACTTCATTGTAGTGCAGATTTCCTTTGCAAGCTTGCTTGGTTGGCCAAAAAGGGCGTATGCGTTTTTTCCTGAATATATTCAGGAAAAAACGCATACGCCCTTTTTGGCCAAGTGCATCATTGTGGACGTTCTGCCTCTTTTCCTATGCTTTCAATGCAATTCCAGTCTACCTCCTGAAATCGGTTTCCTGCAATTCTGCCCCGCTTTCAAGTCCTCTTGGCAGCCTTACTTCAGTATATTTTTGGACGATAGCTGTCATTTATAACTCTGCAGGTTTGTGAATTACAGTGCCCCTGAGCTCCTTTCTTCAACTCGCTTTCTTGTGACCTGGCCGCAACACCGCAGGATGGCTTCAGGCCCTAATCTGGTTCCGGCACGGCACGCTGAGCCTTTGGTTATTTCCTCTTCCAGATGGGAAATGAGAGTTAAATTTGCCCGTCCAGACACCTCCAGCTAGTCTCTCATTGGTTCTCCCTATTCCTGTTCATCTTCCGCAGAAATTGCAAACTGGGCCAAACAGGAGGTTAAAGGCGCTGACTCTCCAAGTGGGGAGAGTGTTAGTAAAGCGTCTGGAATGTTGCACCCGAGTACCAGGGGAGGAAAACTGAGACATATTTGAACACATCTCCCGTTCACACGGTTGATCATACTCTGGGTTCCACATGCATGTTTTAGCTGAAGGAAGAATACCTTAAACCTAGAGAGTTGAGACCCGTGGAATGGGTACCATGCAATATGACTTCAAAGGGTCTTCATTTGCTCACCGAACCTCTCCAATCCTATCACTGCTGCATTTATGCCCCTGTACACATGCTTGATTCTCTTTTGGAGACATAGCAATCCATAGGTTTTAAGATACTTACTAGTCAGGTACATTCTTAGGCGTTTAATATGGGGTGTTGAGTCCATTTCGTTGAACAAGGAGCAGCTCTTGTCTATTCCATATTTGGCTTAAGGAACTTTATCTGTGCTCATTTCAATCTCTGGTTTTATGCAGCACCCCAACTCACCTTTCCCCTTAAGCAAGCATAAGTTGGTTTTCTAAATTTGAGACCCTGTTCTGTTTTGGAATTCAGTTCCTGTGTAGCCAAGTTTACATTCCGTGTATTAGTGATATCTTATGATGTTTCTTTTTCTGTGTGACTTATTTCAGTTAGAATCATCATACCTGAATCCACTCATTATGCTGCTACGGGCCTGATGACATAGATTTCATTGCTGAGTGATACTGCATTGTACGTAAGTACCACAAGTTCTTTATCCATTTTTCACTTTCTGTGATATTGAACTTGTACGGTAAACGAGGTTCTTGTAAGCAGAGGCGTCCCAAACTTTGGGGTGGCTGTGTCTTTTTGATTTTAATTTCCCTAAGCTATAGGACCATAAGTGGAAGTGCCCTAGGCTCTGTTGCTTTGTTTTTTAGATGTTTCAGGAAACACCATACACTTCTCCCGAGTGTCTGTTGGCAATTTACATCCCGCCCATCAGCATAACAAGGCTCCCAGTTCTCCATGGCCTGTGCTGCCTTTCTGGATTTTACACTTTTTTCAGATGGCCCTTTTGACCGGGGGGAAGTGAGACTTCATTGTAGTGCAGATTTCCTTTGCAAGCTTGCTTGGTTGGCCAAAAAGGGCGTATGCGTTTTTTCCTGAATATATTCAGGAAAAAACGCATACGCCCTTTTTGGCCAAGTGCATCATTGTGGACGTTCTGCCTCTTTTCCTATGCTTTCAATGCAATTCCAGTCTACCTCCGGAAATCGGTTTCCTGCAATTCTGCCCCGCTTTCAAGTCCTCTTGGCAGCCTTACTTCAGTCTATTTTTGGACGATAGCTGTCATTTATAACTCTGCAGGTTTGTGAATTACAGTGCCCCTGAGCTCCTTTCTTCAACTCGCTTTCTTGTGACCTGGCCGCAACACCGCAGGATGGCTTCAGGCCCTAATCTGGTTCCGGCACGGCACGCTGAGCCTTTGGTTATTTCCTCTTCCTGGTGGGAAATGAGAGTTAAATTTGCCCGTCCAGCCACCTCCAGCTAGTCTCTCATTGGTTCTCGCTATTCCTTTTCATCTTCCACAGAAATTGCAAACTGGGCCAAACAGGAGGTTAAAGGGACTGATTCTCCAAGTCGGGAGAGTGTTAGTAAAGTGTCTGGAATGTTGCACCCGAGTACCAGGGGAGGAAAACTGAGACATATTTGAACACGTCTCCCGTTCACATGGTTGATCATACTCTGGGTTCCACATGCATGTTTTAGCTGAAGGAAAAATACCTTAAACCTGGAGAGTTGAGACCCGTGGAATGGGTACCATGCAATATGACTTCAAAGGGTCTTCATTTGCTCACCGAACCTCTCCAATCCTATCACTGCTGCATTTATGTCCCTGTACACATGCTTGATTCTCTTTCGGAGACATAGCAATCCATAGGTTTTAAGATACTTACTAGTCAGGTACATTCTTAGGCGTTTAATATGGGGTGTTGAGTCCATTTCGTTGAGCAAGGAGTAGCTCTTGTCTATTCCATATTTGGCTTAAGGAACTTTATCTGTGCTCATTTCAATCTCTGGTTTTATGCAGCACCCCAACTCACCTTTCCCCTTAAGCAAGCATAAGTTGGTTTTCTAAATTTGAGACCCTGTTCTGTTTTGGAATTCAGTTCCTGTGTAGCCAAGTTTACATTCCGTGTATTAGTGATATCTTATGATGTTTCTTTTTCTGTGTGACTTATTTCAGTTAGAATCATCGTACCTGAATCCACTCATTATGCTGCTACGGGCCTGATGACATAGATTTCATTGCTGAGTGATACTGTATTGTACGTAAGTACCACAAGTTCTTTATCCATTTTTCACTTTCTGTGATATTGAACTTGTACGGTAAACGAGGTTCTTGTAAACAGAGGCGTCCCAAACTTTGGGGTGGCTGTGTCTTTTTGATTTTAATTTCCCTAAGCTATAGGACCATAAGTGGAAGTGCCCTAGGCTCTGTTGCTTTGTTTTTTAGATGTTTCAGGAAACACCATACACTTCTCCCGAGTGTCTGTTGGCAATTTACATCCCGCCCATCAGCATAACAAGGCTCCCAGTTCTCCATGGCCTGTCCTGCCTTTCTGGATTTTACACTTTTTTCAGATGGCCCTTTTGACCGGGGGGAAGTGAGACTTCATTGTAGTGCAGATTTCCTTTGCAAGCTTGCTTGGTTGGCCAAAAAGGGCGTATGCGTTTTTTCCTGAATATATTCAGGAAAAAACGCATACGCCCTTTTTGGCCAAGTGCATCATTGTGGACGTTCTGCCTCTTTTCCTATGCTTTCAATGCAATTCCAGTCTACCTCCGGAAATCGGTTTCCTGCAATTCTGCCCCGCTTTCAAGTCCTCTTGGCAGCCTTACTTCAGTCTATTTTTGGACGATAGCTGTCATTTATAACTCTGCAGGTTTGTGAATTACAGTGCCCCTGAGCTCCTTTCTTCAACTCGCTTTCTTGTGACCTGGCCGCAACACCGCAGGATGGCTTCAGGCCCTAATCTGGTTCCGGCACGGCACGCTGAGCCTTTGGTTATTTCCTCTTCCTGGTGGGAAATGAGAGTTAAATTTGCCCGTCCAGCCACCTCCAGCTAGTCTCTCATTGGTTCTCGCTATTCCTTTTCATCTTCCACAGAAATTGCAAACTGGGCCAAACAGGAGGTTAAAGGGACTGATTCTCCAAGTCGGGAGAGTGTTAGTAAAGTGTCTGGAATGTTGCACCCGAGTACCAGGGGAGGAAAACTGAGACATATTTGAACACGTCTCCCGTTCACATGGTTGATCATACTCTGGGTTCCACATGCATGTTTTAGCTGAAGGAAAAATACCTTAAACCTGGAGAGTTGAGACCCGTGGAATGGGTACCATGCAATATGACTTCAAAGGGTCTTCATTTGCTCACCGAACCTCTCCAATCCTATCACTGCTGCATTTATGTCCCTGTACACATGCTTGATTCTCTTTCGGAGACATAGCAATCCATAGGTTTTAAGATACTTACTAGTCAGGTACATTCTTAGGCGTTTAATATGGGGTGTTGAGTCCATTTCGTTGAGCAAGGTGTAGCTCTTGTCTATTCCATATTTGGCTTAAGGAACTTTATCTGTGCTCATTTCAATCTCTGGTTTTATGCAGCACCCCAACTCACCTTTCCTCTTAAGCAAGTATAAGTTGGTTTTCTAAATTTGAGACCCTGTTCTGTTCTGTAATTCAGTTCCTGTGTAGCCAAGTTTACATTCCGTGTATTAGTGATATCTTATGATGTTTCTTTTTCTGTGTGACTTATTTCAGTTAGAATCATCGTACCTGAATCCACTCATTATGCTGCTACGGGCCTGATGACATAGATTTCATTGCTAAGTGATACTGCAATGTACGTAAGTACCACAAGTTCTTTATCCATTTTTCACTTTCTGCGATGTTGAACTTGTACTGTAAACGAGGTTCTTGTAAACAGAGGCGTCCCAAACTTTGGGGTGGCTGTGTCTTTTTTATTTTAATTTCCCTAAGCTATAGGACCATAAGTGGAAGTGCCCTAGGCTCTGTTGCTTTGTTTTTTAGATGTTTCAGGAAACACCATACACTTCTCCCGAGTGTCTGTTGGCAATTTACATCCCGCCCATCAGCATAACAAGGCTCCCAGTTCTCCATGGCCTGTGCTGCCTTTCTGGATTTTACACTTTTTTCAGATGGCCCTTTTGACCGGGGGGAAGTGAGACTTCATTGTAGTGCAGATTTCCTTTGCAAGCTTGCTTGGTTGGCCAAAAAGGGCGTATGCGTTTTTTCCTGAATATATTCAGGAAAAAACGCATACGACCTTTTTGGCCAAGTGCATCATTGTGGACGTTCTGCCTCTTTTCCTATGCTTTCAATGCAATTCCAGTCTACCTCCTGAAATCGGTTTCCTGCAATTCTGCCCCGCTTTCAAGTCCTCTTGGCAGCCTTACTTCAGTATATTTTTGGACGATAGCTGTCATTTATAACTCTGCAGGTTTGTGAATTACAGTGCCCCTGAGCTCCTTTCTTCAACTCACTTTCTTTTGAGCTGGCCGCAACACCGCAGGATGGCTTCAGGCCCTAATCTTGTTCCAGCACGGCACGCTGAGCCTTTGGTTATTTCCTCTTCCTGGTGGGAAATGAGAGTTAAATTTGCCCGTCCAGACACCTCCAGCTAGTCTCTCATTGGTTCTCCCTATTCCTGTTCATCTTCCGCAGAAATTGCAAACTTGGCCAAACAGGAGGTTAAAGGCGCTGACTCTCCAAGTGGGGAGAGTGTTAGTAAAGCGTCTGGAATGTTGCACCCGAGTACCAGGGGAGGAAAACTGAGACATATTTGAACACATCTCCCGTTCACACGGTTGATCATACTCTGGGTTCCACATGCATGTTTTAGCTGAAGGAAGAATACCTTAAACCTGGAGAGTTGAGACCCGTGGAATGGGTACCATGCAATATGACTTCAAAGGGTCTTCATTTGCTCACCGAACCTCTCCAATCCTATCACTGCTGCATTTATGCCCCTGTACACATGCTTGATTCTCTTTTGGAGACATAGCAATCCATAGGTTTTAAGATACTTACTAGTCAGGTACATTCTTAGGCGTTTAATATGGGGTGTTTAGTCCATTTCGTTGAGCAAGGAGTAGCTCTTGTCTATTCCATATTTGGCTTAAGGAACTTTATCTGTGCTCATTTCAATCTCTGGTTTTATGCAGCACCCCAACTCACCTTTCCCCTTAAGCAAGCATAAGTTGGTTTTCTAAATTTGAGACCCTGTTCTGTTTTGGAATTCAGTTCCTGTGTAGCCAAGTTTACATTCCGTGTATTAGTGATATCTTATGATGTTTCTTTTTCTGTGTGACTTATTTCAGTTAGAATCATCGTACCTGAATCCACTCATTATGCTGCTACGGGCCTGATGACATAGATTTCATTGCTGAGTGATACTGCATTGTACGTAAGTACCACAAGTTCTTTATCCATTTTTCACTTTCTGTGATATTGAACTTGTACGGTAAACGAGGTTCTTGTAAACAGAGGCGTCCCAAACTTTGGGGTGGCTGTGTCTTTTTGATTTTAATTTCCCTAAGCTATAGGACCATAAGTGGAAGTGCCCTAGGCTCTGTTGCTTTGTTTTTTAGATGTTTCAGGAAACACCATACACTTCTCCCGAGTGTCTGTTGGCAATTTACATCCCGCCCATCAGCATAACAAGGCTCCCAGTTCTCCATGGCCTGTCCTGCCTTTCTGGATTTTACACTTTTTTCAGATGGCCCTTTTGACTGGGGGGAAGTGAGACTTCATTGTAGTGCAGATTTCCTTTGCAAGCTTGCTTGGTTGGCCAAAAAGGGCGTATGCGTTTTTTCCTGAATATATTCAGGAAAAAACGCATACGCCCTTTTTGGCCAAGTGCATCATTGTGGACGTTCTGCCTCTTTTCCTATGCTTTCAATGCAATTCCAGTCTACCTCCGGAAATCGGTTTCCTGCAATTCTGCCCCGCTTTCAAGTCCTCTTGGCAGCCTTACTTCAGTCTATTTTTGGACGATAGCTGTCATTTATAACTCTGCAGGTTTGTGAATTACAGTGCCCCTGAGCTCCTTTCTTCAACTCGCTTTCTTGTGACCTGGCCGCAACACCGCAGGATGGCTTCAGGCCCTAATCTGGTTCCGGCACGGCACGCTGAGCCTTTGGTTATTTCCTCTTCCTGGTGGGAAATGAGAGTTAAATTTGCCCGTCCAGCCACCTCCAGCTAGTCTCTCATTGGTTCTCGCTATTCCTTTTCATCTTCCACAGAAATTGCAAACTGGGCCAAACAGGAGGTTAAAGGGACTGATTCTCCAAGTCGGGAGAGTGTTAGTAAAGCGTCTGGAATGTTGCACCCGAGTACCAGGGGAGGAAAACTGAGACATATTTGAACACGTCTCCCGTTCACATGGTTGATCATACTCTGGGTTCCACATGCATGTTTTAGCTGAAGGAAAAATACCTTAAACCTGGAGAGTTGAGACCCGTGGAATGGGTACCATGCAATATGACTTCAAAGGGTCTTCATTTGCTCACCGAACCTCTCCAATCCTATCACTGCTGCATTTATTCCCCTGTACACATGCTTGATTCTCTTTTGGAGACATAGCAATCCATAGGTTTTAAGATACTTACTAGTCAGGTACATTCTTAGGCGTTTAATATGGGGTGTTGAGTCCATTTCGTTGAGCAAGGAGTAGCTCTTGTCTATTCCATATTTGGCTTAAGGAACTTCATCTGTGCTCATTTCAATCTCTGGTTTTATGCAGCACCCCAACTCACCTTTCCCCTTAAGCAAGCATAAGTTGGTTTTCTAAATTTGAGACCCTGTTCTGTTTTGGAATTCAGTTCCTGTGTAGCCAAGTTTACATTCCGTGTATTACTGATATCTTATGATGTTTCTTTTTCTGTGTGAATTATTTCAGTTAGAATCATCGTACCTGAATCCACTCATTGTGCTGCTAAGGGCCTGATGACATAGATTTCATTGTTGAGTGATATTGCTTTGTAAGTAAATACCACAGCTTCTTTATCCATTTTTCACTTTCTGCGATGTTGAACTTGTACTGTAAACGAGGTTCTTGTAAACAGAGGCGTCCCAAACTTTGGGGTGGCTGTGTCTTTTTTATTTTAATTTCCCTAAGCTATAGGACCATAAGTGGAAGTGCCCTAGGCTCTGTTGCTTTGTTTTTTAGATGTTTCAGGAAACACCATACACTTCTCCCTATTGTCTGTTGGCAATTTACATCCCGCCCATCAGCATAACAAGGCTCCCAGTTCTCCATGGCCTGTGCTGCCTTTCTGGATTTTACACTTTTTTCAGATGGCCCTTTTGACCGGGGGGAAGTGAGACTTCATTGTAGTGCAGATTTCCTTTGCAAGCTTGCTTGGTTGGCCAAAAAGGGCGTATGCGTTTTTTCCTGAATATATTCAGGAAAAAACGCATACGCCCTTTTTGGCCAAGTGCATCATTGTGGACGTTCTGCCTCTTTTCCTATGCTTTCAATGCAATTCCAGTCTTCCTGCTGAAATTGGTTTCCTGCAATTCTGCCCCGCTTTCAAGTCCTCTTGGCAGCCTTACTTCAGTATATTTTTGGACGATAGCTGTCATTTATAACTCTGCAGGTTTGTGAATTACAGTGCCCCTGAGCTCCTTTCTTCAACTCGCTTTCTTGTGACCTGGCCGCAACACCGCAGGATGGCTTCAGGCCCTAATCTGGTTCCGGCACGGCACGCTGAGCCTTTGGTTATTTCCTCTTCCAGATGGGAAATGAGAGTTAAATTTGCCCGTCCAGACACCTCCAGCTAGTCTCTCATTGGTTCTCCCTATTCCTGTTCATCTTCCGCAGAAATTGCAAACTGGGCCAAACAGGAGGTTAAAGGCGCTGACTCTCCAAGTGGGGAGAGTGTTAGTAAAGCGTCTGGAATGTTGCACCCGAGTACCAGGGGAGGAAAACTGAGACATATTTGAACACGTCTCCCGTTCACATGGTTGATCATACTCTGGGTTCCACATGCATGTTTTAGCTGAAGGAAAAATACCTTAAACCTAGAGAGTTGAGACCCGTGGAATGGGTACCATGCAATATGACTTCAAAGGGTCTTCATTTGCTCACCGAACCTCTCCAATCCTATCACTGCTGCATTTATTCCCCTGTACACATGCTTGATTCTCTTTTGGAGACATAGCAATCCATAGGTTTTAAGATACTTACTAGTCAGGTACATTCTTAGGCGTTTAATATGCGGTGTTGAGTCCATTTCGTTGAGCAAGGAGTAGCTCTTGTCTATTCCATATTTGGCTTAAGGAACTTTATCTGTGCTCATTTCAATCTCTGGTTTTATGCAGCACCCCAACTCACCTTTCCTCTAAAGCAAGCATAAGTTGGTTTTCTAAATTTGAGACCCTGTTCTGTTCTGTAATTCAGTTCCTGTGTAGCCAAGTTTACATTCCGTGTATTAGTGATATCTTATGATGTTTCTTTTGCTGTGTGACTTATTTCAGTTAGAATCATCATACCTGAATCCACTCATTGTGCTGCTAAGAGCCTGATGACATAGATTTCATTGCTGAGTGATATTGCTTTGTAAGTAAATACCACATCTTCTTTATCCATTTTTCACTTTCTGCGATGTTGAACTTGTACTGTAAACGAGGTTCTTGTAAACAGAGGCGTCCCAAACTTTGGGGTGGCTGTGTCTTTTTTATTTTAATTTCCCTAAGCTATAGGACCATAAGTGGAAGTGCCCTAGGCTCTGTTGCTTTGTTTTTTAGATGTTTCAGGAAACACCATACACTTCTCCCGAGTGTCTGTTGGCAATTTACATCCCGCCCATCAGCATAACAAGGCTCCCAGTTCTCCATGGCCTGTGCTGCCTTTCTGGATTTTACACTTTTTTCAGATGGCCCTTTTGACCGGGGGGAAGTGAGACTTCATTGTAGTGCAGATTTCCTTTGCAAGCTTGCTTGGTTGGCCAAAAAGGGCGTATGCGTTTTTTCCTGAATATATTCAGGAAAAAACGCATACGCCCTTTTTGGCCAAGTGCATCATTGTGGACGTTCTGCCTCTTTTCCTATGCTTTCAATGCAATTCCAGTCTTCCTGCTGAAATTGGTTTCCTGCAATTCTGCCCCGCTTTCAAGTCCTCTTGGCAGCCTTACTTCAGTATATTTTTGGACGATAGCTGTCATTTATAACTCTGCAGGTTTGTGAATTACAGTGCCCCTGAGCTCCTTTCTTCAACTCGCTTTCTTGTGACCTGGCCGCAACACCGCAGGATGGCTTCAGGCCCTAATCTGGTTCCGGCACGGCACGCTGAGCCTTTGGTTATTTCCTCTTCCAGATGGGAAATGAGAGTTAAATTTGCCCGTCCAGACACCTCCAGCTAGTCTCTCATTGGTTCTCCCTATTCCTGTTCATCTTCCGCAGAAATTGCAAACTGGGCCAAACAGGAGGTTAAAGGCGCTGACTCTCCAAGTGGGGAGAGTGTTAGTAAAGCGTCTGGAATGTTGCACCCGAGTACCAGGGGAGGAAAACTGAGACATATTTGAACACGTCTCCCGTTCACATGGTTGATCATACTCTGGGTTCCACATGCATGTTTTAGCTGAAGGAAAAATACCTTAAACCTAGAGAGTTGAGACCCGTGGAATGGGTACCATGCAATATGACTTCAAAGGGTCTTCATTTGCTCACCGAACCTCTCCAATCCTATCACTGCTGCATTTATTCCCCTGTACACATGCTTGATTCTCTTTTGGAGACATAGCAATCCATAGGTTTTAAGATACTTACTAGTCAGGTACATTCTTAGGCGTTTAATATGCGGTGTTGAGTCCATTTCGTTGAGCAAGGAGTAGCTCTTGTCTATTCCATATTTGGCTTAAGGAACTTTATCTGTGCTCATTTCAATCTCTGGTTTTATGCAGCACCCCAACTCACCTTTCCTCTAAAGCAAGCATAAGTTGGTTTTCTAAATTTGAGACCCTGTTCTGTTCTGTAATTCAGTTCCTGTGTAGCCAAGTTTACATTCCGTGTATTAGTGATATCTTATGATGTTTCTTTTGCTGTGTGACTTATTTCAGTTAGAATCATCATACCTGAATCCACTCATTGTGCTGCTAAGAGCCTGATGACATAGATTTCATTGCTGAGTGATATTGCTTTGTAAGTAAATACCACATCTTCTTTATCCATTTTTCACTTTCTGCGATGTTGAACTTGTACTGTAAACGAGGTTCTTGTAAACAGAGGCGTCCCAAACTTTGGGGTGGCTGTGTCTTTTTTATTTTAATTTCCCTAAGCTATAGGACCATAAGTGGAAGTGCCCTAGGCTCTGTTGCTTTGTTTTTTAGATGTTTCAGGAAACACCATACACTTCTCCCGAGTGTCTGTTGGCAATTTACATCCCGCCCATCAGCATAACAAGGCTCCCAGTTCTCCATGGCCTGTGCTGCCTTTCTGGATTTTACACTTTTTTCAGATGGCCCTTTTGACCGGGGGGAAGTGAGACTTCATTGTAGTGCAGATTTCCTTTGCAAGCTTGCTTGGTTGGCCAAAAAGGGCGTATGCGTTTTTTCCTGAATATATTCAGGAAAAAACGCATACGCCCTTTTTGGCCAAGTGCATCATTGTGGACGTTCTGCCTCTTTTCCTATGCTTTCAATGCAATTCCAGTCTACCTCCTGAAATCGGTTTCCTGCAATTCTGCCCCGCTTTCAAGTCCTCTTGGCAGCCTTACTTCAGTATATTTTTGGACGATAGCTGTCATTTATAACTCTGCAGGTTTGTGAATTACAGTGCCCCTGAGCTCCTTTCTTCAACTCGCTTTCTTGTGACCTGGCCGCAACACCGCAGGATGGCTTCAGGCCCTAATCTGGTTCCGGCACGGCACGCTGAGCCTTTGGTTATTTCCTCTTCCAGATGGGAAATGAGAGTTAAATTTGCCCGTCCAGACACCTCCAGCTAGTCTCTCATTGGTTCTCCCTATTCCTGTTCATCTTCCGCAGAAATTGCAAACTGGGCCAAACAGGAGGTTAAAGGCGCTGACTCTCCAAGTGGGGAGAGTGTTAGTAAAGCGTCTGGAATGTTGCACCCGAGTACCAGGGGAGGAAAACTGAGACATATTTGAACACATCTCCCGTTCACACGGTTGATCATACTCTGGGTTCCACATGCATGTTTTAGCTGAAGGAAGAATACCTTAAACCTGGAGAGTTGAGACCCGTGGAATGGGTACCATGCAATATGACTTCAAAGGGTCTTCATTTGCTCACCGAACCTCTCCAATCCTATCACTGCTGCATTTATGCCCCTGTACACATGCTTGATTCTCTTTTGGAGACATAGCAATCCATAGGTTTTAAGATACTTACTAGTCAGGTACATTCTTAGGCGTTTAATATGGGGTGTTGAGTCCATTTCGTTGAACAAGGAGTAGCTCTTGTCTATTCCATATTTGGCTTAAGGAACTTTATCTGTGCTCATTTCAATCTCTGGTTTTATGCAGCACCCCAACTCACCTTTCCCCTTAAGCAAGCATAAGTTGGTTTTCTAAATTTGAGACCCTGTTCTGTTTTGGAATTCAGTTCCTGTGTAGCCAAGTTTACATTCCGTGTATTAGTGATATCTTATGATGTTTCTTTTTCTGTGTGACTTATTTCAGTTAGAATCATCATACCTGAATCCACTCATTATGCTGCTACGGGCCTGATGACATAGATTTCATTGCTGAGTGATACTGCATTGTACGTAAGTACCACAAGTTCTTTATCCATTTTTCACTTTCTGTGATATTGAACTTGTACGGTAAACGAGGTTCTTGTAAACAGAGGCGTCCCAAACTTTGGGGTGGCTGTGTCTTTTTGATTTTAATTTCCCTAAGCTATAGGACCATAAGTGGAAGTGCCCTAGGCTCTGTTGCTTTGTTTTTTAGATGTTTCAGGAAACACCATACACTTATCCCGAGTGTCTGTTGGCAATTTACATCCCGCCCATCAGCATAACAAGGCTCCCAGTTCTCCATGGCCTGTGCTGCCTTTCTGGATTTTACACTTTTTTCAGATGGCCCTTTTGACCGGGGGGAAGTGAGACTTCATTGTAGTGCAGATTTCCTTTGCAAGCTTGCTTGGTTGGCCAAAAAGGGCGTATGCGTTTTTTCCTGAATATATTCAGGAAAAAACGCATACGCCCTTTTTGGCCAAGTGCATCATTGTGGACGTTCTGCCTCTTTTCCTATGCTTTCAATGCAATTCCAGTCTACCTCCTGAAATCGGTTTCCTGCAATTCTGCCCCGCTTTCAAGTCCTCTTGGCAGCCTTACTTCAGTCTATTTTTGGAGGATAGCTGTCATTTATAACTCTGCAGGTTTGTGAATTACAGTGCCCCTGAGCTCCTTTCTTCAACTCACTTTCTTTTGAGCTGGCCGCAACACCGCAGGATGGCTTCAGGCCCTAATCTGGTTCCGGCACGGCACGCTGAGCCTTTGGTTATTTCCTCTTCCAGATGGGAAATGAGAGTTAAATTTGCCCATCCAGACACCTCCAGCTAGTCTCTCATTGGTTCTCGCTATTCCTGTTCATCTTCCGCAGAAATTGCAAACTGGGCCAAACAGGAGGTTAAAGGTGCTGACTCTCCAAGTGGGGAGAGTGTTAGTAAAGCGTCTGGAATGTTGCACCCGAGTACCAGGGGAGGAAAACTGAGACATATTTGAACACGTCTCCCGTTCACACGGTTGATCATACTCTGGGTTCCACATGCATGTTTTAGCTGAAGGAAGAATACCTTAAACCTGGAGAGTTGAGACCCGTGGAATGGGTACCATGCAATATGACTTCAAAGGGTCTTCATTTGCTCACCGAACCTCTCCAATCCTATCACTGCTGCATTTATGCCCCTGTACACATGCTTGATTCTCTTTTTGAGACATAGCAATCCATAGGTTTTAAGATACTTACTAGTCAGGTACATTCTTAGGCGTTTAATATGGGGTGTTGAGTCCATTTCGTTGAGCAAGGAGTAGCTCTTGTCTATTCCATATTTGGCTTAAGGAACTTTATCTGTGCTCATTTCAATCTCTGGTTTTATGCAGCACCCCAACTCACCTTTCCCCTTAAGCAAGCATAAGTTGGTTTTCTAAATTTGAGACCCTGTTCTGTTTTGGAATTCAGTTCCTGTGTAGCCAAGTTTACATTCCGTGTATTAGTGATATCTTATGATGTTTCTTTTTCTGTGTGACTTATTTCAGTTAGAATCATCGTACCTGAATCCACTCATTATGCTGCTACGGGCCTGATGACATAGATTTCATTGCTGAGTGATACTGCATTGTACGTAAGTACCACAAGTTCTTTATCCATTTTTCACTTTCTGTGATATTGAACTTGTACGGTAAACGAGGTTCTTGTAAACAGAGGCGTCCCAAACTTTGGGGTGGCTGTGTCTTTTTGATTTTAATTTCCCTAAGCTATAGGACCATAAGTGGAAGTGCCCTAGGCTCTGTTGCTTTGTTTTTTAGATGTTTCAGGAAACACCATACACTTCTCCCGAGTGTCTGTTGGCAATTTACATCCCGCCCATCAGCATAACAAGGCTCCCAGTTCTCCATGGCGTGTCCTGCCTTTCTGGATTTTACACTTTTTTCAGATGGCCCTTTTGACTGGGGGGAAGTGAGACTTCATTGTAGTGCAGATTTCCTTTGCAAGCTTGCTTGGTTGGCCAAAAAGGGCGTATGCGTTTTTTCCTGAATATATTCAGGAAAAAACGCATACGCCCTTTTTGGCCAAGTGCATCATTGTGGACGTTCTGCCTCTTTTCCTATGCTTTCAATGCAATTCCAGTCTACCTCCGGAAATCGGTTTCCTGCAATTCTGCCCCGCTTTCAAGTCCTCTTGGCAGCCTTACTTCAGTCTATTTTTGGACGATAGCTGTCATTTATAACTCTGCAGGTTTGTGAATTACAGTGCCCCTGAGCTCCTTTCTTCAACTCGCTTTCTTGTGACCTGGCCGCAACACCGCAGGATGGCTTCAGGCCCTAATCTGGTTCCGGCACGGCACGCTGAGCCTTTGGTTATTTCCTCTTCCTGGTGGGAAATGAGAGTTAAATTTGCCCGTCCAGCCACCTCCAGCTAGTCTCTCATTGGTTCTCGCTATTCCTTTTCATCTTCCACAGAAATTGCAAACTGGGCCAAACAGGAGGTTAAAGGGACTGATTCTCCAAGTCGGGAGAGTGTTAGTAAAGCGTCTGGAATGTTGCACCCGAGTACCAGGGGAGGAAAACTGAGACATATTTGAACACGTCTCCCGTTCACATGGTTGATCATACTCTGGGTTCCACATGCATGTTTTAGCTGAAGGAAAAATACCTTAAACCTGGAGAGTTGAGACCCGTGGAATGGGTACCATGCAATATGACTTCAAAGGGTCTTCATTTGCTCACCGAACCTCTCCAATCCTATCACTGCTGCATTTATTCCCCTGTACACATGCTTGATTCTCTTTTGGAGACATAGCAATCCATAGGTTTTAAGATACTTACTAGTCAGGTACATTCTTAGGCGTTTAATATGGGGTGTTGAGTCCATTTCGTTGAGCAAGGAGTAGCTCTTGTCTATTCCATATTTGTCTTAAGGAACTTCATCTGTGCTCATTTCAATCTCTGGTTTTATGCAGCACCCCAACTCACCTTTCCCCTTAAGCAAGCATAAGTTGGTTTTCTAAATTTGAGACCCTGTTCTGTTTTGGAATTCAGTTCCTGTGTAGCCAAGTTTACATTCCGTGTATTACTGATATCTTATGATGTTTCTTTTTCTGTGTGAATTATTTCAGTTAGAATCATCGTACCTGAATCCACTCATTGTGCTGCTAAGGGCCTGATGACATAGATTTCATTGTTGAGTGATATTGCTTTGTAAGTAAATACCACAGCTTCTTTATCCATTTTTCACTTTCTGCGATGTTGAACTTGTACTGTAAACGAGGTTCTTGTAAACAGAGGCGTCCCAAACTTTGGGGTGGCTGTGTCTTTTTTATTTTAATTTCCCTAAGCTATAGGACCATAAGTGGAAGTGCCCTAGGCTCTGTTGCTTTGTTTTTTAGATGTTTCAGGAAACACCATACACTTCTCCCTATTGTCTGTTGGCAATTTACATCCCGCCCATCAGCATAACAAGGCTCCCAGTTCTCCATGGCCTGTGCTGCCTTTCTGGATTTTACACTTTTTTCAGATGGCCCTTTTGACCGGGGGGAAGTGAGACTTCATTGTAGTGCAGATTTCCTTTGCAAGCTTGCTTGGTTGGCCAAAAAGGGCGTATGCGTTTTTTCCTGAATATATTCAGGAAAAAACGCATACGCCCTTTTTGGCCAAGTGCATCATTGTGGACGTTCTGCCTCTTTTCCTATGCTTTCAATGCAATTCCAGTCTTCCTGCTGAAATTGGTTTCCTGCAATTCTGCCCCGCTTTCAAGTCCTCTTGGCAGCCTTACTTCAGTATATTTTTGGACGATAGCTGTCATTTATAACTCTGCAGGTTTGTGAATTACAGTGCCCCTGAGCTCCTTTCTTCAACTCGCTTTCTTGTGACCTGGCCGCAACACCGCAGGATGGCTTCAGGCCCTAATCTGGTTCCGGCACGGCACGCTGAGCCTTTGGTTATTTCCTCTTCCAGATGGGAAATGAGAGTTAAATTTGCCCGTCCAGACACCTCCAGCTAGTCTCTCATTGGTTCTCCCTATTCCTGTTCATCTTCCGCAGAAATTGCAAACTGGGCCAAACAGGAGGTTAAAGGCGCTGACTCTCCAAGTGGGGAGAGTGTTAGTAAAGCGTCTGGAATGTTGCACCCGAGTACCAGGGGAGGAAAACTGAGACATATTTGAACACGTCTCCCGTTCACATGGTTGATCATACTCTGGGTTCCACATGCATGTTTTAGCTGAAGGAAAAATACCTTAAACCTAGAGAGTTGAGACCCGTGGAATGGGTACCATGCAATATGACTTCAAAGGGTCTTCATTTGCTCACCGAACCTCTCCAATCCTATCACTGCTGCATTTATTCCCCTGTACACATGCTTGATTCTCTTTTGGAGACATAGCAATCCATAGGTTTTAAGATACTTACTAGTCAGGTACATTCTTAGGCGTTTAATATGCGGTGTTGAGTCCATTTCGTTGAGCAAGGAGTAGCTCTTGTCTATTCCATATTTGGCTTAAGGAACTTTATCTGTGCTCATTTCAATCTCTGGTTTTATGCAGCACCCCAACTCACCTTTCCTCTAAAGCAAGCATAAGTTGGTTTTCTAAATTTGAGACCCTGTTCTGTTCTGTAATTCAGTTCCTGTGTAGCCAAGTTTACATTCCGTGTATTAGTGATATCTTATGATGTTTCTTTTGCTGTGTGACTTATTTCAGTTAGAATCATCATACCTGAATCCACTCATTGTGCTGCTAAGAGCCTGATGACATAGATTTCATTGCTGAGTGATATTGCTTTGTAAGTAAATACCACATCTTCTTTATCCATTTTTCACTTTCTGCGATGTTGAACTTGTACTGTAAACGAGGTTCTTGTAAACAGAGGCGTCCCAAACTTTGGGGTGGCTGTGTCTTTTTTATTTTAATTTCCCTAAGCTATAGGACCATAAGTGGAAGTGCCCTAGGCTCTGTTGCTTTGTTTTTTAGATGTTTCAGGAAACACCATACACTTCTCCCGAGTGTCTGTTGGCAATTTACATCCCGCCCATCAGCATAACAAGGCTCCCAGTTCTCCATGGCCTGTGCTGCCTTTCTGGATTTTACACTTTTTTCAGATGGCCCTTTTGACCGGGGGGAAGTGAGACTTCATTGTAGTGCAGATTTCCTTTGCAAGCTTGCTTGGTTGGCCAAAAAGGGCGTATGCGTTTTTTCCTGAATATATTCAGGAAAAAACGCATACGCCCTTTTTGGCCAAGTGCATCATTGTGGACGTTCTGCCTCTTTTCCTATGCTTTCAATGCAATTCCAGTCTTCCTGCTGAAATTGGTTTCCTGCAATTCTGCCCCGCTTTCAAGTCCTCTTGGCAGCCTTACTTCAGTATATTTTTGGACGATAGCTGTCATTTATAACTCTGCAGGTTTGTGAATTACAGTGCCCCTGAGCTCCTTTCTTCAACTCGCTTTCTTGTGACCTGGCCGCAACACCGCAGGATGGCTTCAGGCCCTAATCTGGTTCCGGCACGGCACGCTGAGCCTTTGGTTATTTCCTCTTCCAGATGGGAAATGAGAGTTAAATTTGCCCGTCCAGACACCTCCAGCTAGTCTCTCATTGGTTCTCCCTATTCCTGTTCATCTTCCGCAGAAATTGCAAACTGGGCCAAACAGGAGGTTAAAGGCGCTGACTCTCCAAGTGGGGAGAGTGTTAGTAAAGCGTCTGGAATGTTGCACCCGAGTACCAGGGGAGGAAAACTGAGACATATTTGAACACGTCTCCCGTTCACATGGTTGATCATACTCTGGGTTCCACATGCATGTTTTAGCTGAAGGAAAAATACCTTAAACCTAGAGAGTTGAGACCCGTGGAATGGGTACCATGCAATATGACTTCAAAGGGTCTTCATTTGCTCACCGAACCTCTCCAATCCTATCACTGCTGCATTTATTCCCCTGTACACATGCTTGATTCTCTTTTGGAGACATAGCAATCCATAGGTTTTAAGATACTTACTAGTCAGGTACATTCTTAGGCGTTTAATATGCGGTGTTGAGTCCATTTCGTTGAGCAAGGAGTAGCTCTTGTCTATTCCATATTTGGCTTAAGGAACTTTATCTGTGCTCATTTCAATCTCTGGTTTTATGCAGCACCCCAACTCACCTTTCCTCTAAAGCAAGCATAAGTTGGTTTTCTAAATTTGAGACCCTGTTCTGTTCTGTAATTCAGTTCCTGTGTAGCCAAGTTTACATTCCGTGTATTAGTGATATCTTATGATGTTTCTTTTGCTGTGTGACTTATTTCAGTTAGAATCATCATACCTGAATCCACTCATTGTGCTGCTAAGAGCCTGATGACATAGATTTCATTGCTGAGTGATATTGCTTTGTAAGTAAATACCACATCTTCTTTATCCATTTTTCACTTTCTGCGATGTTGAACTTGTACTGTAAACGAGGTTCTTGTAAACAGAGGCGTCCCAAACTTTGGGGTGGCTGTGTCTTTTTTATTTTAATTTCCCTAAGCTATAGGACCATAAGTGGAAGTGCCCTAGGCTCTGTTGCTTTGTTTTTTAGATGTTTCAGGAAACACCATACACTTCTCCCGAGTGTCTGTTGGCAATTTACATCCCGCCCATCAGCATAACAAGGCTCCCAGTTCTCCATGGCCTGTGCTGCCTTTCTGGATTTTACACTTTTTTCAGATGGCCCTTTTGACCGGGGGGAAGTGAGACTTCATTGTAGTGCAGATTTCCTTTGCAAGCTTGCTTGGTTGGCCAAAAAGGGCGTATGCGTTTTTTCCTGAATATATTCAGGAAAAAACGCATACGCCCTTTTTGGCCAAGTGCATCATTGTGGACGTTCTGCCTCTTTTCCTATGCTTTCAATGCAATTCCAGTCTTCCTGCTGAAATTGGTTTCCTGCAATTCTGCCCCGCTTTCAAGTCCTCTTGGCAGCCTTACTTCAGTATATTTTTGGACGATAGCTGTCATTTATAACTCTGCAGGTTTGTGAATTACAGTGCCCCTGAGCTCCTTTCTTCAACTCGCTTTCTTGTGACCTGGCCGCAACACCGCAGGATGGCTTCAGGCCCTAATCTGGTTCCGGCACGGCACGCTGAGCCTTTGGTTATTTCCTCTTCCAGATGGGAAATGAGAGTTAAATTTGCCCGTCCAGACACCTCCAGCTAGTCTCTCATTGGTTCTCCCTATTCCTGTTCATCTTCCGCAGAAATTGCAAACTGGGCCAAACAGGAGGTTAAAGGCGCTGACTCTCCAAGTGGGGAGAGTGTTAGTAAAGCGTCTGGAATGTTGCACCCGAGTACCAGGGGAGGAAAACTGAGACATATTTGAACACGTCTCCCGTTCACATGGTTGATCATACTCTGGGTTCCACATGCATGTTTTAGCTGAAGGAAAAATACCTTAAACCTAGAGAGTTGAGACCCGTGGAATGGGTACCATGCAATATGACTTCAAAGGGTCTTCATTTGCTCACCGAACCTCTCCAATCCTATCACTGCTGCATTTATTCCCCTGTACACATGCTTGATTCTCTTTTGGAGACATAGCAATCCATAGGTTTTAAGATACTTACTAGTCAGGTACATTCTTAGGCGTTTAATATGCGGTGTTGAGTCCATTTCGTTGAGCAAGGAGTAGCTCTTGTCTATTCCATATTTGGCTTAAGGAACTTTATCTGTGCTCATTTCAATCTCTGGTTTTATGCAGCACCCCAACTCACCTTTCCTCTAAAGCAAGCATAAGTTGGTTTTCTAAATTTGAGACCCTGTTCTGTTCTGTAATTCAGTTCCTGTGTAGCCAAGTTTACATTCCGTGTATTAGTGATATCTTATGATGTTTCTTTTGCTGTGTGACTTATTTCAGTTAGAATCATCATACCTGAATCCACTCATTGTGCTGCTAAGAGCCTGATGACATAGATTTCATTGCTGAGTGATATTGCTTTGTAAGTAAATACCACATCTTCTTTATCCATTTTTCACTTTCTGCGATGTTGAACTTGTACTGTAAACGAGGTTCTTGTAAACAGAGGCGTCCCAAACTTTGGGGTGGCTGTGTCTTTTTTATTTTAATTTCCCTAAGCTATAGGACCATAAGTGGAAGTGCCCTAGGCTCTGTTGCTTTGTTTTTTAGATGTTTCAGGAAACACCATACACTTCTCCCGAGTGTCTGTTGGCAATTTACATCCCGCCCATCAGCATAACAAGGCTCCCAGTTCTCCATGGCCTGTGCTGCCTTTCTGGATTTTACACTTTTTTCAGATGGCCCTTTTGACCGGGGGGAAGTGAGACTTCATTGTAGTGCAGATTTCCTTTGCAAGCTTGCTTGGTTGGCCAAAAAGGGCGTATGCGTTTTTTCCTGAATATATTCAGGAAAAAACGCATACGCCCTTTTTGGCCAAGTGCATCATTGTGGACGTTCTGCCTCTTTTCCTATGCTTTCAATGCAATTCCAGTCTACCTCCTGAAATCGGTTTCCTGCAATTCTGCCCCGCTTTCAAGTCCTCTTGGCAGCCTTACTTCAGTATATTTTTGGACGATAGCTGTCATTTATAACTCTGCAGGTTTGTGAATTACAGTGCCCCTGAGCTCCTTTCTTCAACTCGCTTTCTTGTGACCTGGCCGCAACACCGCAGGATGGCTTCAGGCCCTAATCTGGTTCCGGCACGGCACGCTGAGCCTTTGGTTATTTCCTCTTCCAGATGGGAAATGAGAGTTAAATTTGCCCGTCCAGACACCTCCAGCTAGTCTCTCATTGGTTCTCCCTATTCCTGTTCATCTTCCGCAGAAATTGCAAACTGGGCCAAACAGGAGGTTAAAGGCGCTGACTCTCCAAGTGGGGAGAGTGTTAGTAAAGCGTCTGGAATGTTGCACCCGAGTACCAGGGGAGGAAAACTGAGACATATTTGAACACATCTCCCGTTCACACGGTTGATCATACTCTGGGTTCCACATGCATGTTTTAGCTGAAGGAAGAATACCTTAAACCTGGAGAGTTGAGACCCGTGGAATGGGTACCATGCAATATGACTTCAAAGGGTCTTCATTTGCTCACCGAACCTCTCCAATCCTATCACTGCTGCATTTATGCCCCTGTACACATGCTTGATTCTCTTTTGGAGACATAGCAATCCATAGGTTTTAAGATACTTACTAGTCAGGTACATTCTTAGGCGTTTAATATGCGGTGTTGAGTCCATTTCGTTGAACAAGGAGTAGCTCTTGTCTATTCCATATTTGGCTTAAGGAACTTTATCTGTGCTCATTTCAATCTCTGGTTTTATGCAGCACCCCAACTCACCTTTCCCCTTAAGCAAGCATAAGTTGGTTTTCTAAATTTGAGACCCTGTTCTGTTTTGGAATTCAGTTCCTGTGTAGCCAAGTTTACATTCCGTGTATTAGTGATATCTTATGATGTTTCTTTTTCTGTGTGACTTATTTCAGTTAGAATCATCATACCTGAATCCACTCATTATGCTGCTACGGGCCTGATGACATAGATTTCATTGCTGAGTGATACTGCATTGTACGTAAGTACCACAAGTTCTTTATCCATTTTTCACTTTCTGTGATATTGAACTTGTACGGTAAACGAGGTTCTTGTAAACAGAGGCGTCCCAAACTTTGGGGTGGCTGTGTCTTTTTGATTTTAATTTCCCTAAGCTATAGGACCATAAGTGGAAGTGCCCTAGGCTCTGTTGCTTTGTTTTTTAGATGTTTCAGGAAACACCATACACTTATCCCGAGTGTCTGTTGGCAATTTACATCCCGCCCATCAGCATAACAAGGCTCCCAGTTCTCCATGGCCTGTGCTGCCTTTCTGGATTTTACACTTTTTTCAGATGGCCCTTTTGACCGGGGGGAAGTGAGACTTCATTGTAGTGCAGATTTCCTTTGCAAGCTTGCTTGGTTGGCCAAAAAGGGCGTATGCGTTTTTTCCTGAATATATTCAGGAAAAAACGCATACGCCCTTTTTGGCCAAGTGCATCATTGTGGACGTTCTGCCTCTTTTCCTATGCTTTCAATGCAATTCCAGTCTACCTCCTGAAATCGGTTTCCTGCAATTCTGCCCCGCTTTCAAGTCCTCTTGGCAGCCTTACTTCAGTCTATTTTTGGAGGATAGCTGTCATTTATAACTCTGCAGGTTTGTGAATTACAGTGCCCCTGAGCTCCTTTCTTCAACTCACTTTCTTTTGAGCTGGCCGCAACACCGCAGGATGGCTTCAGGCCCTAATCTGGTTCCGGCACGGCACGCTGAGCCTTTGGTTATTTCCTCTTCCAGATGGGAAATGAGAGTTAAATTTGCCCATCCAGACACCTCCAGCTAGTCTCTCATTGGTTCTCGCTATTCCTGTTCATCTTCCGCAGAAATTGCAAACTGGGCCAAACAGGAGGTTAAAGGCGCTGACTCTCCAAGTGGGGAGAGTGTTAGTAAAGCGTCTGGAATGTTGCACCCGAGTACCAGGGGAGGAAAACTGAGACATATTTGAACACGTCTCCCGTTCACACGGTTGATCATACTCTGGGTTCCACATGCATGTTTTAGCTGAAGGAAGAATACCTTAAACCTGGAGAGTTGAGACCCGTGGAATGGGTACCATGCAATATGACTTCAAAGGGTCTTCATTTGCTCACCGAACCTCTCCAATCCTATCACTGCTGCATTTATGCCCCTGTACACATGCTTGATTCTCTTTTTGAGACATAGCAATCCATAGGTTTTAAGATACTTACTAGTCAGGTACATTCTTAGGCGTTTAATATGGGGTGTTGAGTCCATTTCGTTGAGCAAGGAGTAGCTCTTGTCTATTCCATATTTGGCTTAAGGAACTTTATCTGTGCTCATTTCAATCTCTGGTTTTATGCAGCACCCCAACTCACCTTTCCCCTTAAGCAAGCATAAGTTGGTTTTCTAAATTTGAGACCCTGTTCTGTTTTGGAATTCAGTTCCTGTGTAGCCAAGTTTACATTCCGTGTATTAGTGATATCTTATGATGTTTCTTTTTCTGTGTGACTTATTTCAGTTAGAATCATCGTACCTGAATCCACTCATTATGCTGCTACGGGCCTGATGACATAGATTTCATTGCTGAGTGATACTGTATTGTACGTAAGTACCACAAGTTCTTTATCCATTTTTCACTTTCTGTGATATTGAACTTGTACGGTAAACGAGGTTCTTGTAAACAGAGGCGTCCCAAACTTTGGGGTGGCTGTGTCTTTTTGATTTTAATTTCCCTAAGCTATAGGACCATAAGTGGAAGTGCCCTAGGCTCTGTTGCTTTGTTTTTTAGATGTTTCAGGAAACACCATACACTTCTCCCGAGTGTCTGTTGGCAATTTACATCCCGCCCATCAGCATAACAAGGCTCCCAGTTCTCCATGGCCTGTCCTGCCTTTCTGGATTTTACACTTCTTTCAGATGGCCCTTTTGACCGGGGGGAAGTGAGACTTCATTGTAGTGCAGATTTCCTTTGCAAGCTTGCTTGGTTGGCCAAAAAGGGCGTATGCGTTTTTTCCTGAATATATTCAGGAAAAAACGCATACGCCCTTTTTGGCCAAGTGCATCATTGTGGACGTTCTGCCTCTTTTCCTATGCTTTCAATGCAATTCCAGTCTACCTCCGGAAATCGGTTTCCTGCAATTCTGCCCCGCTTTCAAGTCCTCTTGGCAGCCTTACTTCAGTCTATTTTTGGACGATAGCTGTCATTTATAACTCTGCAGGTTTGTGAATTACAGTGCCCCTGAGCTCCTTTCTTCAACTCGCTTTCTTGTGACCTGGCCGCAACACCGCAGGATGGCTTCAGGCCCTAATCTGGTTCCGGCACGGCACGCTGAGCCTTTGGTTATTTCCTCTTCCTGGTGGGAAATGAGAGTTAAATTTGCCCGTCCAGCCACCTCCAGCTAGTCTCTCATTGGTTCTCGCTATTCCTTTTCATCTTCCACAGAAATTGCAAACTGGGCCAAACAGGAGGTTAAAGGGACTGATTCTCCAAGTGGGGAGAGTGTTAGTAAAGAATCTGGAATGTTGCACCCGAGTACCAGGGGAGGAAACCTGAGACATATTTGAACACGTCTCCCGTTCACATGGTTGATCATACTCTGGGTTCCACATGCATGTTTTAGCTGAAGGAAAAATACCTTAAACCTGGAGAGTTGAGACCCGTGGAATGGGTACCATGCAATATGACTTCAAAGGGTCTTCATTTGCTCACCGAACCTCTCCAATCCTATCACTGCTGCATTTATGTCCCTGTACACATGCTTGATTCTCTTTCGGAGACATAGCAATCCATAGGTTTTAAGATACTTACTAGTAAGGTACATTCTTAGGCGTTTAATATGGGGTGTTGAGTCCATTTCGTTGAGCAAGGTGTAGCTCTTGTCTATTCCATATTTGGCTTAAGGAACTTTATCTGTGCTCATTTCAATCTCTGGTTTTATGCAGCACCCCAACTCACCTTTCCTCTTAAGCAAGTATAAGTTGGTTTTCTAAATTTGAGACCCTGTTCTGTTCTGTAATTCAGTTCCTGTGTAGCCAAGTTTACATTCCGTGTATAAGTGATATCTTATGATGTTTCTTTTTCTGTGTGACTTATTTCAGTTAGAATCATCGTACCTGAATCCACTCATTATGCTGCTACGGGCCTGATGACATAGATTTCATTGCTAAGTGATACTGCAATGTACGTAAGTACCACAAGTTCTTTATCCATTTTTCACTTTCTGCGATGTTGAACTTGTACTGTAAACGAGGTTCTTGTAAACAGAGGCGTCCCAAACTTTGGGGTGGCTGTGTCTTTTTTATTTTAATTTCCCTAAGCTATAGGACCATAAGTGGAAGTGCCCTAGGCTCTGTTGCTTTGTTTTTTAGATGTTTCAGGAAACACCATACACTTCTCCCGAGTGTCTGTTGGCAATTTACATCCCGCCCATCAGCATAACAAGGCTCCCAGTTCTCCATGGCCTGTCCTGCCTTTCTGGATTTTACACTTTTTTCAGATGGCCCGTTTGACCGGGGGGAAGTGAGACTTCATTGTAGTGCAGATTTCCTTTGCAAGCTTGCTTGGTTGGCCAAAAAGGGCGTATGCGTTTTTTCCTGAATATATTCAGGAAAAAACGCATACGCCCTTTTTGGCCAAGTGCATCATTGTGGACGTTCTGCCTCTTTTCCTATGCTTTCAATGCAATTCCAGTCTACCTCCTGAAATCGGTTTCCTGCAATTCTGCCCCGCTTTCAAGTCCTCTTGGCAGCCTTACTTCAGTATATTTTTGGACGATAGCTGTCATTTATAACTCTGCAGGTTTGTGAATTACAGTGCCCCTGAGCTCCTTTCTTCAACTCACTTTCTTTTGAGCTGGCCGCAACACCGCAGGATGGCTTCAGGCCCTAATCTGGTTCCGGCACGGCACGCTGAGCCTTTGGTTATTTCCTCTTCCTGGTGGGAAATGAGAGTTAAATTTGCCCGTCCAGACACCTCCAGCTAGTCTCTCATTGGTTCTCCCTATTCCTGTTCATCTTCCGCAGAAATTGCAAACTTGGCCAAACAGGAGGTTAAAGGCGCTGACTCTCCAAGTGGGGAGAGTGTTAGTAAAGCGTCTGGAATGTTGCACCCGAGTACCAGGGGAGGAAAACTGAGACATATTTGAACACATCTCCCGTTCACACGGTTGATCATACTCTGGGTTCCACATGCATGTTTTAGCTGAAGGAAGAATACCTTAAACCTGGAGAGTTGAGACCCGTGGAATGGGTACCATGCAATATGACTTCAAAGGGTCTTCATTTGCTCACCGAACCTCTCCAATCCTATCACTGCTGCATTTATGCCCCTGTACACATGCTTGATTCTCTTTTGGAGACATAGCAATCCATAGGTTTTAAGATACTTACTAGTCAGGTACATTCTTAGGCGTTTAATATGGGGTGTTGAGTCCATTTCGTTGAGCAAGGAGTAGCTCTTGTCTATTCCATATTTGGCTTAAGGAACTTTATCTGTACTCATTTCAATCTCTGGTTTTATGCAGCACCCCAACTCACCTTTCCCCTTAAGCAAGCATAAGTTGGTTTTCTAAATTTGAGACCCTGTTCTGTTTTGGAATTCAGTTCCTGTGTAGCCAAGTTTACATTCCGTGTATTAGTGATATCTTATGATGTTTCTTTTTCTGTGTGACTTATTTCAGTTAGAATCATCGTACCTGAATCCACTCATTATGCTGCTACGGGCCTGATGACATAGATTTCATTGCTGAGTGATACTGCATTGTACGTAAGTACCACAAGTTCTTTATCCATTTTTCACTTTCTGTGATATTGAACTTGTACGGTAAACGAGGTTCTTGTAAACAGAGGCGTCCCAAACTTTGGGGTGGCTGTGTCTTTTTGATTTTAATTTCCCTAAGCTATAGGACCATAAGTGGAAGTGCCCTAGGCTCTGTTGCTTTGTTTTTTAGATGTTTCAGGAAACACCATACACTTCTCCCGAGTGTCTGTTGGCAATTTACATCCCGCCCATCAGCATAACAAGGCTCCCAGTTCTCCATGGCCTGTCCTGCCTTTCTGGATTTTACACTTTTTTCAGATGGCCCTTTTGACTGGGGGGAAGTGAGACTTCATTGTAGTGCAGATTTCCTTTGCAAGCTTGCTTGGTTGGCCAAAAAGGGCGTATGCGTTTTTTCCTGAATATATTCAGGAAAAAACGCATACGCCCTTTTTGGCCAAGTGCATCATTGTGGACGTTCTGCCTCTTTTCCTATGCTTTCAATGCAATTCCAGTCTACCTCCGGAAATCGGTTTCCTGCAATTCTGCCCCGCTTTCAAGTCCTCTTGGCAGCCTTACTTCAGTCTATTTTTGGACGATAGCTGTCATTTATAACTCTGCAGGTTTGTGAATTACAGTGCCCCTGAGCTCCTTTCTTCAACTCGCTTTCTTGTGACCTGGCCGCAACACCGCAGGAGGGCTTCAGGCCCTAATCTGGTTCCGGCACGGCACGCTGAGCCTTTGGTTATTTCCTCTTCCTGGTGGGAAATGAGAGTTAAATTTGCCCGTCCAGCCACCTCCAGCTAGTCTCTCATTGGTTCTCGCTATTCCTTTTCATCTTCCACAGAAATTGCAAACTGGGCCAAACAGGAGGTTAAAGGGACTGATTCTCCAAGTCGGGAGAGTGTTAGTAAAGCGTCTGGAATGTTGCACCCGAGTACCAGGGGAGGAAAACTGAGACATATTTGAACACGTCTCCCGTTCACATGGTTGATCATACTCTGGGTTCCACATGCATGTTTTAGCTGAAGGAAAAATACCTTAAACCTGGAGAGTTGAGACCCGTGGAATGGGTACCATGCAATATGACTTCAAAGGGTCTTCATTTGCTCACCGAACCTCTCCAATCCTATCACTGCTGCATTTATTCCCCTGTACACATGCTTGATTCTCTTTTGGAGACATAGCAATCCATAGGTTTTAAGATACTTACTAGTCAGGTACATTCTTAGGCGTTTAATATGGGGTGTTGAGTCCATTTCGTTGAGCAAGGAGTAGCTCTTGTCTATTCCATATTTGGCTTAAGGAACTTCATCTGTGCTCATTTCAATCTCTGGTTTTATGCAGCACCCCAACTCACCTTTCCCCTTAAGCAAGCATAAGTTGGTTTTCTAAATTTGAGACCCTGTTCTGTTCTGTAATTCAGTTCCTGTGTAGCCAAGTTTACATTCCGTGTATTAGTGATATCTTATGATGTTTCTTTTGCTGTGTGACTTATTTCAGTTAGAATCATCATACCTGAATCCACTCATTGTGCTGCTAAGAGCCTGATGACATAGATTTCATTGCTGAGTGATATTGCTTTGTAAGTAAATACCACATCTTCTTTATCCATTTTTCACTTTCTGCGATGTTGAACTTGTACTGTAAACGAGGTTCTTGTAAACAGAGGCGTCCCAAACTTTGGGGTGGCTGTGTCTTTTTTATTTTAATTTCCCTAAGCTATAGGACCATAAGTGGAAGTGCCCTAGGCTCTGTTGCTTTGTTTTTTAGATGTTTCAGGAAACACCATACACTTCTCCCGAGTGTCTGTTGGCAATTTACATCCCGCCCATCAGCATAACAAGGCTCCCAGTTCTCCATGGCCTGTGCTGCCTTTCTGGATTTTACACTTTTTTCAGATGGCCCTTTTGACCGGGGGGAAGTGAGACTTCATTGTAGTGCAGATTTCCTTTGCAAGCTTGCTTGGTTGGCCAAAAAGGGCGTATGCGTTTTTTCCTGAATATATTCAGGAAAAAACGCATACGCCCTTTTTGGCCAAGTGCATCATTGTGGACGTTCTGCCTCTTTTCCTATGCTTTCAATGCAATTCCAGTCTACCTCCTGAAATCGGTTTCCTGCAATTCTGCCCCGCTTTCAAGTCCTCTTGGCAGCCTTACTTCAGTATATTTTTGGACGATAGCTGTCATTTATAACTCTGCAGGTTTGTGAATTACAGTGCCCCTGAGCTCCTTTCTTCAACTCGCTTTCTTGTGACCTGGCCGCAACACCGCAGGATGGCTTCAGGCCCTAATCTGGTTCCGGCACGGCACGCTGAGCCTTTGGTTATTTCCTCTTCCAGATAGGAAATGAGAGTTAAATTTGCCCGTCCAGACACCTCCAGCTAGTCTCTCATTGGTTCTCCCTATTCCTGTTCATCTTCCGCAGAAATTGCAAACTGGGCCAAACAGGAGGTTAAAGGCGCTGACTCTCCAAGTGGGGAGAGTGTTAGTAAAGCGTCTGGAATGTTGCACCCGAGTACCAGGGGAGGAAAACTGAGACATATTTGAACACGTCTCCCGTTCACATGGTTGATCATACTCTGGGTTCCACATGCATGTTTTAGCTGAAGGAAGAATACCTTAAACCTGGAGAGTTGAGACCCGTGGAATGGGTACCATGCAATATGACTTCAAAGGGTCTTCATTTGCTCACCGAACCTCTCCAATCCTATCACTGCTGCATTTATGCCCCTGTACACATGCTTGATTCTCTTTTTGAGACATAGCAATCCATAGGTTTTAAGATACTTACTAGTCAGGTACATTCTTAGGCGTTTAATATGGGGTGTTGAGTCCATTTCGTTGAGCAAGGAGTAGCTCTTGTCTATTCCATATTTGGCTTAAGGAACTTTATCTGTGCTCATTTCAATCTCTGGTTTTATGCAGCACCCCAACTCACCTTTCCCCTTAAGCAAGCATAAGTTGGTTTTCTAAATTTGAGACCCTGTTCTGTTTTGGAATTCAGTTCCTGTGTAGCCAAGTTTACATTCCGTGTATTAGTGATATCTTATGATGTTTCTTTTTCTGTGTGACTTATTTCAGTTAGAATCATCGTACCTGAATCCACTCATTATGCTGCTACGGGCCTGATGACATAGATTTCATTGCTGAGTGATACTGTATTGTACGTAAGTACCACAAGTTCTTTATCCATTTTTCACTTTCTGTGATATTGAACTTGTACGGTAAACGAGGTTCTTGTAAACAGAGGCGTCCCAAACTTTGGGGTGGCTGTGTCTTTTTGATTTTAATTTCCGTAAGCTATAGGACCATAAGTGGAAGTGCCCTAGGCTCTGTTGCTTTGTTTTTTAGATGTTTCAGGAAACACCATACACTTCTCCCGAGTGTCTGTTGGCAATTTACATCCCGCCCATCAGCATAACAAGGCTCCCAGTTCTCCATGGCCTGTCCTGCCTTTCTGGATTTTACACTTTTTTCAGATGGCCCTTTTGACCGGGGGGAAGTGAGACTTCATTGTAGTGCAGATTTCCTTTGCAAGCTTGCTTGGTTGGCCAAAAAGGGCGTATGCGTTTTTTCCTGAATATATTCAGGAAAAAACGCATATGCCCTTTTTGGCCAAGTGCATCATTGTGGACGTTCTGCCTCTTTTCCTATGCTTTCAATGCAATTCCAGTCTACCTCCGGAAATCGGTTTCCTGCAATTCTGCCCCGCTTTCAAGTCCTCTTGGCAGCCTTACTTCAGTCTATTTTTGGACGATAGCTGTCATTTATAACTCTGCAGGTTTGTGAATTACAGTGCCCCTGAGCTCCTTTCTTCAACTCGCTTTCTTGTGACCTGGCCGCAACACCGCAGGATGGCTTCAGGCCCTAATCTGGTTCCGGCACGGCACGCTGAGCCTTTGGTTATTTCCTCTTCCTGGTGGGAAATGAGAGTTAAATTTGCCCGTCCAGCCACCTCCAGCTAGTCTCTCATTGGTTCTCGCTATTCCTTTTCATCTTCCACAGAAATTGCAAACTGGGCCAAACAGGAGGTTAAAGGGACTGATTCTCCAAGTCGGGAGAGTGTTAGTAAAGCGTCTGGAATGTTGCACCCGAGTACCAGGGGAGGAAAACTGAGACATATTTGAACACGTCTCCCGTTCACATGGTTGATCATACTCTGGGTTCCACATGCATGTTTTAGCTGAAGGAAAAATACCTTAAACCTGGAGAGTTGAGTCCCGTGGAATGGGTACCATGCAATATGACTTCAAAGGGTCTTCATTTGCTCACCGAACCTCTCCAATCCTATCACTGCTGCATTTATGTCCCTGTACACATGCTTGATTCTCTTTCGGAGACATAGCAATCCATAGGTTTTAAGATACTTACTAGTCAGGTACATTCTTAGGCGTTTAATATGGGGTGTTGAGTCCATTTCGTTGAGCAAGGTGTAGCTCTTGTCTATTCCATATTTGGCTTAAGGAACTTTATCTGTGCTCATTTCAATCTCTGGTTTTATGCAGCACCCCAACTCACCTTTCCTCTTAAGCAAGTATAAGTTGGTTTTCTAAATTTGAGACCCTGTTCTGTTCTGTAATTCAGTTCCTGTGTAGCCAAGTTTACATTCCATGTATTAGTGATATCTTATGATGTTTCTTTTTCTGTGTGACTTATTTCAGTTAGAATCATCGTACCTGAATCCACTCATTATGCTGCTACGGGCCTGATGACATAGATTTCATTGCTAAGTGATACTGCAATGTACGTAAGTACCACAAGTTCTTTATCCATTTTTCACTTTCTGCGATGTTGAACTTGTACTGTAAACGAGGTTCTTGTAAACAGAGGCGTCCCAAACTTTGGGGTGGCTGTGTCTTTTTTATTTTAATTTCCCTAAGCTATAGGACCATAAGTGGAAGTGCCCTAGGCTCTGTTGCTTTGTTTTTTAGATGTTTCAGGAAACACCATACACTTCTCCCGAGTGTCTGTTGGCAATTTACATCCCGCCCAGCAGCATAACAAGGCTCCCAGTTCTCCATGGCCTGTGCTGCCTTTCTGGATTTTACACTTTTTTCAGATGGCCCTTTTGACCGGGGGGAAGTGAGACTTCATTGTAGTGCAGATTTCCTTTGCAAGCTTGCTTGGTTGGCCAAAAAGTGCGTATGCGTTTTTTCCTGAATATATTCAGGAAAAAACGCATACGCCCTTTTTGGCCAAGTGCATCATTGTGGACGTTCTGCCTCTTTTCCTATGCTTTCAATGCAATTCCAGTCTACCTCCGGAAATCGGTTTCCTGCAATTCTGCCCCGCTTTCAAGTCCTCTTGGCAGCCTTACTTCAGTCTATTTTTGGACGATAGCTGTCATTTATAACTCTGCAGGTTTGTGAATTACAGTGCCCCTGAGCTCCTTTCTTCAACTCACTTTCTTTTGAGCTGGCCGCAACACCGCAGGATGGCTTCAGGCCCTAATCTGGTTCCGGCACGGCACGCTGAGCCTTTGGTTATTTCCTCTTCCTGGTGGGAAATGAGAGTTAAATTTGCCCGTCCAGACACCTCCAGCAAGTCTCTCATTGGTTCTCCCTATTCCTGTTCATCTTCCGCAGAAATTGCAAACTTGGCCAAACAGGAGGTTAAAGGCGCTGACTCTCCAAGTGGGGAGAGTGTTAGTAAAGCGTCTGGAATGTTGCACCCGAGTACCAGGGGAGGAAAACTGAGACATATTTGAACCCATCTCCCGTTCACACGGTTGATCATACTCTGGGTTCCACATGCATGTTTTAGCTGAAGGAAGAATACCTTAAACCTGGAGAGTTGAGACCCGTGGAATGGGTACCATGCAATATGACTTCAAAGGGTCTTCATTTGCTCACCGAACCTCTCCAATCCTATCACTGCTGCATTTATGCCCCTGTACACATGCTTGATTCTCTTTTGGAGACATAGCAATCCATAGGTTTTAAGATACTTACTAGTCAGGTACATTCTTAGGCGTTTAATATGGGGTGTTGAGTCCATTTCGTTGAGCAAGGAGTAGCTCTTGTCTATTCCATATTTGGCTTAAGGAACTTTATCTGTGCTCATTTCAATCTCTGGTTTTATGCAGCACCCCAACTCACCTTTCCCCTTAAGCAAGCATAAGTTGGTTTTTTAAATTTGAGACCCTGTTCTGTTTTGGAATTCAGTTCCTGTGTAGCCAAGTTTACATTCCGTGTATTAGTGATATCTTATGATGTTTCTTTTTCTGTGTGACTTATTTCAGTTAGAATCATCGTACCTGAATCCACTCATTATGCTGCTACGGGCCTGATGACATAGATTTCATTGCTGAGTGATACTGCATTGTACGTAAGTACCACAAGTTCTTTATCCATTTTTCACTTTCTGTGATATTGAACTTGTACGGTAAACGAGGTTCTTGTAAACAGAGGCGTCCCAAACTTTGGGGTGGCTGTGTCTTTTTGATTTTAATTTCCCTAAGCTATAGGACCATAAGTGGAAGTGCCCTAGGCTCTGTTGCTTTGTTTTTTAGATGTTTCAGGAAACACCATACACTTCTCCCGAGTGTCTGTTGGCAATTTACATCCCGCCCATCACCATAACAAGGCTCCCAGTTCTCCATGGCCTGTGCTGCCTTTCTGGATTTTACACTTTTTTCAAATGGCCCTTTTGACCGGGGGGAAGTGAGACTTCATTGTAGTGCAGATTTCCTTTGCAAGCTTGCTTGGTTGGCCAAAAAGGGCGTATGCGTTTTTTCCTGAATATATTCAGGAAAAAACGCATACGCCCTTTTTGGCCAAGTGCATCATTGTGGACGTTCTGCCTCTTTTCCTATGCTTTCAATGCAATTCCAGTCTACCTCCTGAAATCGGTTTCCTGCAATTCTGCCCCGCTTTCAAGTCCTCTTGGCAGCCTTACTTCAGTATATTTTTGGACGATAGCTGTCATTTATAACTCTGCAGGTTTGTGAATTACAGTGCCCCTGAGCTCCTTTCTTCAACTCACTTTCTTTTGAGCTGGCCGCAACACCGCAGGATGGCTTCAGGCCCTAATCTGGTTCCGGCACGGCACGCTGAGCCTTTGGTTATTTCCTCTTCCTGGTGGGAAATGAGAGTTAAATTTGCCCGTCCAGACACCTCCAGCTAGTCTCTCATTGGTTCTCCCTATTCCTGTTCATCTTCCGCAGAAATTGCAAACTGGGCCAAACAGGAGGTTAAAGGCGCTGACTCTCCAAGTCGGGAGAGTGTTAGTAAAGCGTCTGGAATGTTGCACCCGAGTACCAGGGGAGGAAAACTGAGACATATTTGAACACGTCTCCCGATCACATGGTTGATCATACTCTGGGTTCCACATGCATGTTTTAGCTGAAGGAAGAATACCTTAAACCTGGAGAGTTGAGACCCGTGGAATGGGTACCATGCAATATGACTTCAAAGGGTCTTCATTTGCTCACCGAACCTCTACAATCCTATCACTGCTGCATTTATGTCCCTGTACACATGCTTGATTCTCTTTCGGAGACATAGCAATCCATAGGTTTTAAGATACTTACTAGTCACGTACATTATTAGGCGTTTAATATGGGGTGTTGAGTCCATTTCGTTGAGCAAGGAGTAGCTCTTGTCTATTCCATATTTGGCTTAAGGAACTTTATCTGTGCTCATTTCAATCTCTGGTTTTATGCAGCACCCCAACTCACCTTTCGTCTTAAGCAAGCATAAGTTGGTTTTCTAAATTTGAGACCCTGTTCTGTTCTGTAATTCAGTTCCTGTGTAGCCAAGTTTACATTCTGTGTATTAGTGATATCTTATGATGTTTCTTTTTCTGTGTGACTTATTTCAGTTAGAATCATCGTACCTGAATCCACTCATTATGCTGCTACGGGCCTGATGACATAGATTTCATTGCTAAGTGATACTGCATTGTACGTAAGTACCACAAGTTCTTTATCCATTTTTCACTTTCTGCGATGTTGAACTTGTACGGTAAACGAGGTTCTTGTAAACAGAGGCGTCCCAAACTTTGGGGTGGCTGTGTCTTTTTTATTTTAATTTCCCTAAGCTATAGGACCATAAGTGGAAGTGCCCTAGGCTCTGTTGCTTTGTTTTTTAGATGTTTCAGGAAACACCATACACTTCTCCCTATTGTCTGTTGGCAATTTACATCCCGCCCATCAGCATAACAAGGCTCCCAGTTCTCCATGGCCTGTGCTGCCTTTCTGGATTTTACACTTTTTTCAGATGGCCCTTTTGACCGGGGGGAAGTGAGACTTCATTGTAGTGCAGATTTCCTTTGCAAGCTTGCTTGGTTGGCCAAAAAGGGCGTATGCGTTTTTTCCTGAATATATTCAGGAAAAAACGCATACGCCCTTTTTGGCCAAGTGCATCATTGTGGACGTTCTGCCTCTTTTCCTATGCTTTCAATGCAATTCCAGTCTACCTCCTGAAATCGGTTTCCTGCAATTCTGCCCCGCTTTCAATTCCTCTTGGCAGCCTTACTTCAGTATATTTTTGGACGATAGCTGTCATTTATAACTCTGCAGGTTTGTGAATTACAGTGCCCCTGAGCTCCTTTCTTCAACTCGCTTTCTTATGACCTGGCCGCAACACCGCAGGATGGCTTCAGGCCCTAATCTGGTTCCGGCACGGTACGCTTAGCCTTTGGTTATTTCCTCTTCCAGATGGGAAATGAGAGTTAAATTTGCCCGTCCAGACACCTCCAGCTAGTCTCTCATTGGTTCTCCCTATTCCTGTTCATCTTCCGCAGAAATTGCAAACTGGGCCAAACAGGAGGTTAAAGGCGCTGACTCTCCAAGTGGGGAGAGTGTTAGTAAAGCGTCTGGAATGTTGCACCCGAGTACCAGGGGAGGAAAACTGAGACATATTTGAACACGTCTCCCGTTCACATGGTTGATCATACTCTGGGTTCCACATGCATGTTTTAGCTGAAGGAAAAATACCTTAAACCTGGAGAGTTGAGACCCGTGGAATGGGTACCATGCAATATGACTTCAAAGGGTCTTCATTTGCTCACCGAACCTCTCCAATCCTATCACTGCTGCATTTATTCCCCCTGTACACATGCTTGATTCTCTTTTGGAGACATAGCAATCCATAGGTTTTAAGATACTTACTAGTCAGGTACATTCTTAGGCGTTTAATATGGGGTGTTGAGTCCATTTCGTTGAGCAAGGAGTAGCTCTTGTCTATTCCATATTTGGCTTAAGGAACTTCATCTGTGCTCATTTCAATCTCTGGTTTTATGCAGCACCCCAACTCACCTTTACCCTTAAGCAAGCATAAGTTGGTTTTCTAAATTTGAGACCCTGTTCTGTTCTGTAATTCAGTTCCTGTGTAGCCAAGTTTACATTCCGTGTATTACTGATATCTTATGATGTTCCTTTTTCTGTGTGAATTATTTCAGTTAGAATCATCGTACCTGAATCCACTCATTGTGCTGCTAAGGGCCTGATGACATAGATTTCATTGCTGAGTGATATTGCTTTGTAAGTAAATACCACAGCTTCTTTATCCATTTTTCACTTTCTGCGATGTTGAACTTGTACTGTAAACGAGGTTCTTGTAAACAGAGGCGTCCCAAACTTTGGTGTGGCTGTGTCTTTTTGATTTTAATTTCCCTAAGCTATAGGACCATAAGTGGAAGTGCCCTAGGCTCTGTTGCTTTGTTTTTTAGATGTTTCAGGAAACACCATACACTTCTCCCTATTGTCTGTTGGCAATTTACATCCCGCCCATCAGCATAACAAGGCTCCCAGTTCTCCATGGCCTGTGCTGCCTTTCTGGATTTTACACTTTTTTCAGATGGCCCTTTTGACCGGGGGGAAGTGAGACTTCATTGTAGTGCAGATTTCCTTTGCAAGCTTGCTTGGTTGGCCAGAAAGGGCGTATGCGTTTTTTCCTGAATATATTCAGGAAAAAACGCATACGCCCTTTTTGGCCAAGTGCATCATTGTGGACGTTCTGCCTCTTTTCCTATGCTTTCAATGCAATTCCAGTCTACCTCCTGAAATCGGTTTCCTGCAATTCTGCCCCGTTTTCAAGTCCTCTTGGCAGCCTTACTTCAGTATATTTTTGGACGATAGCTGTCATTTATAACTCTGCAGGTTTGTGAATTACAGTGCCCCTGAGCTCCTTTCTTCAACTCACTTTCTTTTGAGCTGGCCGCAACACCGCAGGATGGCTTCAGGCCCTAATCTGGTTCCGGCACGGCACGCTGAGCCTTTGGTTATTTCCTCTTCCTGGTGGGAAATGAGAGTTAAATTTGCCCGTCCAGACACCTCCAGCTAGTCTCTCATTGGTTCTCCCTATTCCTGTTCATCTTCCGCAGAAATTGCAAACTGGGCCAAACAGGAGGTTAAAGGCGCTGACTCTCCAAGTCGGGAGAGTGTTAGTAAAGCGTCTGGAATGTTGCACCCGAGTACCAGGGGAGGAAAACTGAGACATATTTGAACACGTCTCCCGATCACATGGTTGATCATACTCTGGGTTCCACATGCATGTTTTTGCTGAAGGAAGAATACCTTAAACCTGGAGAGTTGAGACCCGAGGAATGGGTACCATGCAATATGACTTCAAAGGGTCTTCATTTGCTCACCGAACCTCTCCAATCCTATCACTGCTGCATTTATGTCCCTGTACACATGCTTGATTCTCTTTCGGAGACATAGCAATCCATAGGTTTTAAGATACTTACTAGTCAGGTACATTCTTAGGCGTTTAATATGGGGTGTTGAGTCCATTTCGTTGAGCAAGGTGTAGCTCTTGTCTATTCCATATTTGGCTTAAGGAACTTTATCTGTGCTCATTTCAATCTCTGGTTTTATGCAGCACCCCAACTCACCTTTCCTCTTAAGCAAGTATAAGTTGGTTTTCTAAATTTGAGACCCTGTTCTGTTCTGTAATTCAGTTCCTGTGTAACCAAGTTTACATTCCGTGTATTAGTGATATCTTATGATGTTTCTTTTTCTGTGTGACTTATTTCAGTTAGAATCATCGTACCTGAATCCACTCATTATGCTGCTACGGGCCTGATGACATAGATTTCATTGCTAAGTGATACTGCATTGTACGTAAGTACCACAAGTTCTTTATCCATTTTTCACTTTCTGCGATGTTGAACTTGTACGGTAAACGAGGTTCTTGTAAACAGAGGCGTCCCAAAATTTGGGGTGGCTGTGTCTTTTTTATTTTAATTTCCCTAAGCTATAGGACCATAAGTGGAAGTGCCCTGGGCTCTGTTGCTTTGTTTTTTAGATGTTTCAGGAAACACCATACACTTCTCCCTATTGTCTGTTGGCAATTTACATCCCGCCCATCAGCATAACAAGGCTCCCAGTTCTCCATGGCCTGTGCTGCCTTTCTGGATTTTACACTTTTTTCAGATGGCCCTTTTGACCGGGGGGAAGTGAGACTTCATTGTAGTGCAGATTTCCTTTGCAAGCTTGCTTGGTTGGCCAAAAAGGGCGTATGCGTTTTTTCCTGAATATATTCAGGAAAAAACGCATACGCCCTTTTTGGCCAAGTGCATCATTGTGGACGTTCTGCCTCTTTTCCTATGCTTTCAATGCAATTCCAGTCTACCTCCTGAAATCGGTTTCCTGCAATTCTGCCCCGCTTTCAAGTCCTCTTGGCAGCCTTACTTCAGTATATTTTTGGACGATAGCTGTCATTTATAACTCTGCAGGTTTGTGAATTACAGTGCCCCTGAGCTCCTTTCTTCAACTCGCTTTCTTGTGACCTGGCCGCAACACCGCAGGATGGCTTCAGGCCCTAATCTGGTTCCGGCACGGCACGCTGAGCCTTTGGTTATTTCCTCTTCCTGGTGGGAAATGAGAGTTAAATTTGCCCGTCCAGACACCTCCAGCTAGTCTCTCATTGGTTCTCCCTATTCCTGTTCATCTTCCGCAGAAATTGCAAACTGGGCCAAACAGGAGGTTAAAGGCGCTGACTCTCCAAGTGGGGAGAGTGTTAGTAAAGCGTCTGGAATGTTGCACCCGAGTACCAGGGGAGGAAAACTGAGACATATTTGAACACGTCTCCCGTTCACATGGTTGATCATACTCTGGGTTCCACATGCATGTTTTAGCTGAAGGAAAAATACCTTAAACCTGGAGAGTTGAGACCCGTGGAATGGGTACCATGCAATATGACTTCAAAGGGTCTTCATTTGCTCACCGAACCTCTCCAATCCTATCACTGCTGCATTTATTCCCCTGTACACATGCTTGATTCTCTTTTGGAGACATAGCAATCCATAGGTTTTAAGATACTTACTAGTCAGGTACATTCTTAGGCGTTTAATATGGGGTGTTGAGTCCATTTCGTTGAGCAAGGAGTAGCTCTTGTCTATTCCATATTTGGCTTAAGGAACTTCATCTGTGCTCATTTCAATCTCTGGTTTTATGCAGCACCCCAACTCACCTTTCCCCTTAAGCAAGCATAAGTTGGTTTTCTAAATTTGAGAACCTGTTCTGTTCTGTAATTCAGTTCCTGTGTAGCCAAGATTACATTCCGTGTATTACTGATATCTTATGATGTTTCTTTTTCTGTGTGAATTATTTCAGTTAGAATCATCGTACCTGAATCCACTCATTGTGCTGCTAAGGGCCTGATGACATAGATTTCATTGCTGAGTGATATTGCTTTGTAAGTAAATACCACAGCTCCTTTATCCATTTTTCACTTTCTGCGATGTTGAACTTGTACTGTAAACGAGGTTCTTGTAAACAGAGGCGTCCCAAATTTTGGGGTGGCTGTGTCTTTTTGATTTTAATTTCCCTAAGCTATAGGACCATAAGTGGAAGTGCCCTAGGCTCTGTTGCTTTGTTTTTTAGATGTTTCAGGAAACACCATACACTTCTCCCTATTGTCTGTTGGCAATTTACATCCCGCCCATCAGCATAACAAGGCTCCCAGTTCTCCATGGCCTGTCCTGCCTTTCTGGATTTTACACTTTTTTCAGATGGCCCTTTTGACCGGGGGGAAGTGAGACTTCATTGTAGTGCAGATTTCCTTTGCAAGCTTGCTTGGTTGGCCAAAAAGGGCGTATGCGTTTTTTCCTGAATATATTCAGGAAAAAACGCATACGCCCTTTTTGGCCAAGTGCATCATTGTGGACGTTCTGCCTCTTTTCCTATGCTTTCAATGCAATTCCAGTCTACCTCCTGAAATCGGTTTCGTGCAATTCTGCCCCGCTTTCAAGTCCTCTTGGCAGCCTTACTTCAGTATATTTTTGGACGATAGCTGTCATTTATAACTCTGCAGGTTTGTGAATTACAGTGCCCCTGAGCTCCTTTCTTCAACTCACTTTCTTTTGAGCTGGCCGCAACACCACAGGATGGCTTCAGGCCCTAATCTGGTTCCGGCACGGCACGCTGAGCCTTTGGTTATTTCCTCTTCCAGATAGGAAATGAGAGTTAAATTTGCCCGTCCAGACACCTCCAGCTAGTCTCTCATTGGTTCTCCCTATTCCTGTTCATCTTCCGCAGAAATTGCAAACTGGGCCAAACAGGAGGTTAAAGGCGCTGACTCTCCAAGTGGGGAGAGTGTTAGTAAAGCGTCTGGAATGTTGCACCCGAGTACCAGGGGAGGAAAACTGAGACATATTTGAACACATCTCCCGTTCACACGGTTGATCATACTCTGGGTTCCACATGCATGTTTTAGCTGAAGGAAGAATACCTTAAACCTGGAGAGTTGAGACCCGTGGAATGGGTACCATGCAATATGACTTCAAAGGGTCTTCATTTGCTCACCGAACCTCTCCAATCCTATCACTGCTGCATTTATGCCCCTGTACACATGCTTGATTCTCTTTTGGAGACATAGCAATCCATAGGTTTTAAGATACTTACTAGTCAGGTACATTCTTAGGCGTTTAATATGGGGTGTTGAGTCCATTTCGTTGAGCAAGGAGTAGCTCTTGTCTATTCCATATTTGGCTTAAGGAACTTTATCTGTGCTCATTTCAATCTCTGGTTTTATGCAGCACCCCAACTCACCTTTCCCCTTAAGCAAGCATAAGTTGGTTTTCTAAATTTGAGACCCTGTTCTGTTTTGGAATTCAGTTCCTGTGTAGCCAAGTTTACATTCCGTGTATTAGTGATATCTTATGATGTTTCTTTTTCTGTGTGACTTATTTCAGTTAGAATCATCGTACCTGAATCCACTCATTATGCTGCTACGGGCCTGATGACATAGATTTCATTGCTGAGTGATACTGCATTGTACGTAAGTACCACAAGTTCTTTATCCATTTTTCACTTTCTGTGATATTGAACTTGTACGGTAAACGAGGTTCTTGTAAACAGAGGCGTCCCAAACTTTGGGGTGGCTGTGTCTTTTTGATTTTAATTTCCCTAAGCTATAGGACCATAAGTGGAAGTGCCCTAGGCTCTGTTGCTTTGTTTTTTAGATGTTTCAGGAAACACCATACACTTATCCCGAGTGTCTGTTGGCAATTTACATCCCGCCCATCAGCATAACAAGGCTCCCAGTTCTCCATGGCCTGTCCTGCCTTTCTGGATTTTACACTTTTTTCAGATGGCCCTTTTGACTGGGGGGAAGTGAGACTTCATTGTAGTGCAGATTTCCTTTGCAAGCTTGCTTGGTTGGCCAAAAAGGGCGTATGCGTTTTTTCCTGAATATATTCAGGAAAAAACGCATACGCCCTTTTTGGCCAAGTGCATCATTGTGGACGTTCTGCCTCTTTTCCTATGCTTTCAATGCAATTCCAGTCTACCTGCTGAAATCGGTTTCTTGCAATTCTGCCCCGCTTTCAAGTCCTCTTGGCAGCCTTACTTCAGTATATTTTTGGACGATAGTTGTCATTTATAACTCTGCAGGTTTGTGAATTACAGTGCCCCTGAGCTCCTTTCTTCAACTCGCTTTCTTGTGACCTGGCCGCAACACCGCAGGATGGCTTCAGGCCCTAATCTGGTTCCGGCACGGCACGCTGAGCCTTTGGTTATTTCCTCTTCCAGATGGGAAATGAGAGTTAAATTTGCCCGTCCAGACACCTCCAGCTAGTCTCTCATTGGTTCTCCCTATTCCTGTTCATCTTCCGCAGAAATTGCAAACTGGGCCAAACAGGAGGTTAAAGGCGCTGACTCTCCAAGTGGGGAGAGTGTTAGTAAAGCGTCTGGAATGTTGCACCCGAGTACCAGGGGAGGAAAACTGAGACATATTTGAACACATCTCCCGTTCACACGGTTGATCATACTCTGGGTTCCACATGCATGTTTTAGCTGAAGGAAGAATACCTTAAACCTGGAGAGTTGAGACCCGTGGAATGGGTACCATGCAATATGACTTCAAAGGGTCTTCATTTGCTCACCGAACCTCTCCAATCCTATCACTGCTGCATTTATGCCCCTGTACACATGCTTGATTCTCTTTTGGAGACATAGCAATCCATAGGTTTTAAGATACTTACTAGTCAGGTACATTCTTAGGCGTTTAATATGGGGTGTTGAGTCCATTTCGTTGAGCAAGGAGTAGCTCTTGTCTATTCCATATTTGGCTTAAGGAACTTTATCTGTGCTCATTTCAATCTCTGGTTTTATGCAGCACCCCAACTCACCTTTCCCCTTAAGCAAGCATAAGTTGGTTTTCTAAATTTGAGACCCTGTTCTATTTTGGAATTCAGTTCCTGTGTAGCCAAGTTTACATTCCGTGTATTAGTGATATCTTATGATGTTTCTTTTTCTGTGTGACTTATTTCAGTTAGAATCATCGTACCTGAATCCACTCATTATGCTGCTACGGGCCTGATGACATAGATTTCATTGCTGAGTGATACTGCATTGTACGTAAGTACCACAAGTTCTTTATCCATTTTTCACTTTCTGTGATATTGAACTTGTACGGTAAACGAGGTTCTTGTAAACAGAGGCGTCCCAAACTTTGGGGTGGCTGTGTCTTTTTGATTTTAATTTCCCTAAGCTATAGGACCATAAGTGGAAGTGCCCTAGGCTCTGTTGCTTTGTTTTTTAGATGTTTCAGGAAACACCATACACTTATCCCGAGTGTCTGTTGGCAATTTACATCCCGCCCATCAGCATAACAAGGCTCCCAGTTCTCCATGGCCTGTCCTGCCTTTCTGGATTTTACACTTTTTTCAGATGGCCCTTTTGACCGGGGGGAAGTGAGACTTCATTGTAGTGCAGATTTCCTTTGCAAGCTTGCTTGGTTGGCCAAAAAGGGCGTATGCGTTTTTTCCTGAATATATTCAGGAAAAAACGCATACGCCCTTTTTGGCCAAGTGCATCATTGTGGACGTTCTGCCTCTTTTCCTATGCTTTCAATGCAATTCCAGTCTACCTGCTGAAATCGGTTTCCTGCAATTCTGCCCCGCTTTCAAGTCCTCTTGGCAGCCTTACTTCAGTATATTTTTGGACGATAGCTGTCATTTATAACTCTGCAGGTTTGTGAATTACAGTGCCCCTGAGCTCCTTTCTTCAACTCGCTTTCTTGTGACCTGGCCGCAACACCGCAGGATGGCTTCAGGCCCTAATCTGGTTCCGGCACGGCACGCTGAGCCTTTGGTTATTTCCTCTTCCAGATGGGAAATGAGAGTTAAATTTGCCCGTCCAGACACCTCCAGCTAGTCTCTCATTGGTTCTCCCTATTCCTGTTCATCTTCCGCAGAAATTGCAAACTGGGCCAAACAGGAGGTTAAAGGCGCTGACTCTCCAAGTGGGGAGAGTGTTAGTAAAGCGTCTGGAATGTTGCATCCGAGTACCAGGGGAGGAAAACTGAGACATATTTGAACACGTCTCCCGTTCACATGGTTGATCATACTCTGGGTTCCACATGCATGTTTTAGCTGAAGGAAAAATACCTTAAACCTGGAGAGTTGAGACCCGTGGAATGGGTACCATGCAATATGACTTCAAAGGGTCTTCATTTGCTCACCGAACCTCTCCAATCCTATCACTGCTGCATTTATTCCCCTGTACACATGCTTGATTCTCTTTTGGAGACATAGCAATCCATAGGTTTTAAGATACTTACTAGTCAGGTACATTCTTAGGCGTTTAATATGGGGTGTTGTGTCCATTTCGTTGAGCAAGGAGTAGCTCTTGTCTATTCCATATTTGGCTTAAGGAACTTCATCTGTGCTCATTTCAATCTCTGGTTTTATGCAGCACCCCAACTCACCTTTAACCTTAAGCAAGCATAAGTTGGTTTTCTAAATTTGAGACCCTGTTCTGTTCTGTAATTCAGTTCCTGTGTAGCCAAGTTTACATTCCGTGTATTACTGATATCTTATGATGTTTCTTTTTCTGTGTGAATTATTTCAGTTAGAATCATCGTACCTGAATCCACTCATTGTGCTGCTAAGGGCCTGATGACATAGATTTCATTGCTGAGTGATATTGCTTTGTAAGTAAACACCACAGCTTCTTTATCCATTTTTCACTTTCTGCGATGTTGAACTTGTACTGTAAATGAGGTTCTTGTAAACAGAGGCGTCCCAAACTTTGGGGTGGCTGTGTCTTTTTTATTTTAATTTCCCTAAGCTATAGGACCATAAGTGGAAGTGCCCTAGGCTCTGTTGCTTTGTTTTTTAGATGTTTCAGGAAACACCATACACTTCTCCCTATTGTCTGTTGGCAATTTACATCCCGCCCATCAGCATAACAAGGCTCCCAGTTCTCCATGGCCTGTGCTGCCTTTCTGGATTTTACACTTTTTTCAGATGGCCCTTTTGACCGGGGGGAAGTGAGACTTCATTGTAGTGCAGATTTCCTTTGCAAGCTTGCTTGGTTGGCCAAAAAGGGCGTATGCGTTTTTTCCTGAATATATTCAGGAAAAAACGCATACGCCCTTTTTGGCCAAGTGCATCATTGTGGACGTTCTGCCTCTTTTCCTATGCTTTCAATGCAATTCCAGTCTACCTGCTGAAATCGGTTTCCTGCAATTCTGCCCCGCTTTCAAGTCCTCTTGGCAGCCTTACTTCAGTATATTTTTGGACGATAGCTGTCATTTATAACTCTGCAGGTTTGTGAATTACAGTGCCCCTGAGCTCCTTTCTTCAACTCACTTTCTTTTGAGCTGGCCGCAACACCGCAGGATGGCTTCAGGCCCTAATCTGGTTCCGGCACGGCACGCTGAGCCTTTGGTTATTTCCTCTTCCAGATAGGAAATGAGAGTTAAATTTGCCCGTCCAGACACCTCCAGCTAGTCTCTCATTGGTTCTCCCTATTCCTGTTCATCTTCCGCAGAAATTGCAAACTGGGCCAAACAGGAGGTTAAAGGCGCTGACTCTCCAAGTGGGGAGAGTGTTAGTAAAGCGTCTGGAATGATGCACCCGAGTACCAGGGGAGGAAAACTGAGACATATTTGAACACGTCTCCCGTTCACATGGTTGATCATACTCTGGGTTCCACATGCATGTTTTAGCTGAAGGAAAAATACCTTAAACCTGGAGAGTTGAGACCCGTGGAATGGGTACCATGCAATATGACTTCAAAGGGTCTTCATTTGCTCACCGAACCTCTCCAATCCTATCACTGCTGCATTTATTCCCCTGTACACATGCTTGATTCTCTTTTGGAGACATAGCAATCCATAGGTTTTAAGATACTTACTAGTCAGGTACATTCTTAGGCGTTTAATATGGGGTGTTGAGTCCATTTCGTTGAGCAAGGAGTAGCTCTTGTCTATTCCATATTTGGCTTAAGGAACTTCATCTGTGCTCATTTCAATCTCTGGTTTTATGCAGCACCCCAACTCACCTTTACCCTTAAGCAAGCATAAGTTGGTTTTCTAAATTTGAGACCCTGTTCTGTTCTGTAATTCAGTTCCTGTGTAGCCAAGTTTACATTCCGTGTATTACTGATATCTTATGATGTTTCTTTTTCTGTGTGAATTATTTCAGTTAGAATCATCGTACCTGAATCCACTCATTGTGCTGCTAAGGGCCTGATGACATAGATTTCATTGCTGAGTGATATTGCTTTGTAAGTAAATACCAGAGCTTTTTATCCATTTTTCACTTTCTGCGATGTTGAACTTGTACTGTAAACGAGGTTCTTGTAAACAGAGGCGTCCCAAATTTTGGGGTGGCTGTGTCTTTTTGATTTTAATTTCCCTAAGCTATAGGACCATAAGTGGAAGTGCCCTAGGCTCTGTTGCTTTGTTTTTTAGATGTTTCAGGAAACACCATACACTTCTCCCTATTGTCTGTTGGCAATTTACATCCCGCCCATCAGCATAACAAGGCTCCCAGTTCTCCATGGCCTGTGCTGCCTTTCTGGATTTTACACTTTTTTCAGATGGCCCTTTTGACCGGGGGGAAGTGAGACTTCATTGTAGTGCAGATTTCCTTTGCAAGCTTGCTTGGTTGGCCAAAAAGGGCGTATGCGTTTTTTCCTGAATATATTCAGGAAAAAACGCATACGCCCTTTTTGGCCAAGTGCATCATTGTGGACGTTCTGCCTCTTTTCCTATGCTTTCAATGCAATTCCAGTCTACCTCCTGAAATCGGTTTCCTGCAATTCTGCCCCGCTTTCAAGTCCTCTTGGCAGCCTTACTTCAGTATATTTTTGGACGATAGCTGTCATTTATAACTCTGCAGGTTTGTGAATTACAGTGCCCCTGAGCTCCTTTCTTCAACTCACTTTCTTTTGAGCTGGCCGCAACACCGCAGGATGGCTTCAGGCCCTAATCTGGTTCCGGCACGGCACGCTGAGCCTTTGGTTATTTCCTCTTCCAGATAGGAAATGAGAGTTAAATTTGCCCGTCCAGACACCTCCAGCTAGTCTCTCATTGGTTCTCCCTATTCCTGTTCATCTTCCGCAGAAATTGCAAACTGGGCCAAACAGGAGGTTAAAGGCGCTGACTCTCCAAGTGGGGAGAGTGTTAGTAAAGCGTCTGGAATGTTGCACCCGAGTACCAGGGGAGGAAAACTGAGACATATTTGAACACATCTCCCGTTCACACGGTTGATCATACTCTGGGTTCCACATGCATGTTTTAGCTGAAGGAAGAATACCTTAAACCTGGAGAGTTGAGACCCGTGGAATGGGTACCATGCAATATGACTTCAAAGGGTCTTCATTTGCTCACCGAACCTCTCCAATCCTATCACTGCTGCATTTATGCCCCTGTACACATGCTTGATTCTCTTTTGGAGACATAGCAATCCATAGGTTTTAAGATACTTACTAGTCAGGTACATTCTTAGGCGTTTAATATGGGGTGTTGAGTCCATTTCGTTGAGCAAGGAGTAGCTCTTGTCTATTCCATATTTGGCTTAAGGAACTTTATCTGTGCTCATTTCAATCTCTGGTTTTATGCAGCACCCCAACTCACCTTTCCCCTTAAGCAAGCATAAGTTGGTTTTCTAAATTTGAGACCCTGTTCTGTTTTGGAATTCAGTTCCTGTGTAGCCAAGTTTACATTCCGTGTATTAGTGATATCTTATGATGTTTCTTTTTCTGTGTGACTTATTTCAGTTAGAATCATCGTACCTGAATCCACTCATTATGCTGCTACGGGCCTGATGACATAGATTTCATTGCTGAGTGATACTGCATTGTACGTAAGTACCACAAGTTCTTTATCCATTTTTCACTTTCTGTGATATTGAACTTGTACGGTAAACGAGGTTCTTGTAAACAGAGGCGTCCCAAACTTTGGGGTGGCTGTGTCTTTTTGATTTTAATTTCCCTAAGCTATAGGACCATAAGTGGAAGTGCCCTAGGCTCTGTTGCTTTGTTTTTTAGATGTTTCAGGAAACACCATACACTTATCCCGAGTGTCTGTTGGCAATTTACATCCCGCCCATCAGCATAACAAGGCTCCCAGTTCTCCATGGCCTGTCCTGCCTTTCTGGATTTTACACTTTTTTCAGATGGCCCTTTTGACCGGGGGGAAGTGAGACTTCATTGTAGTGCAGATTTCCTTTGCAAGCTTGCTTGGTTGGCCAAAAAGGGCGTATGCGTTTTTTCCTGAATATATTCAGGAAAAAACGCATACGCCCTTTTTGGCCAAGTGCATCATTGTGGACGTTCTGCCTCTTTTCCTATGCTTTCAATGCAATTCCAGTCTACCTGCTGAAATCGGTTTCCTGCAATTCTGCCCCGCTTTCAAGTCCTCTTGGCAGCCTTACTTCAGTATATTTTTGGACGATAGTTGTCATTTATAACTCTGCAGGTTTGTGAATTACAGTGCCCCTGAGCTCCTTTCTTCAACTCGCTTTCTTGTGACCTGGCCGCAACACCGCAGGATGGCTTCAGGCCCTAATCTGGTTCCGGCACGGCACGCTGAGCCTTTGGTTATTTCCTCTTCCAGATGGGAAATGAGAGTTAAATTTGCCCGTCCAGACACCTCCAGCTAGTCTCTCATTGGTTCTCCCTATTCCTGTTCATCTTCCGCAGAAATTGCAAACTGGGCCAAACAGGAGGTTAAAGGCGCTGACTCTCCAAGTGGGGAGAGTGTTAGTAAAGCGTCTGGAATGTTGCACCCGAGTACCAGGGGAGGAAAACTGAGACATATTTGAACACATCTCCCGTTCACACGGTTGATCATACTCTGGGTTCCACATGCATGTTTTAGCTGAAGGAAGAATACCTTAAACCTGGAGAGTTGAGACCCGTGGAATGGGTACCATGCAATATGACTTCAAAGGGTCTTCATTTGCTCACCGAACCTCTCCAATCCTATCACTGCTGCATTTATGCCCCTGTACACATGCTTGATTCTCTTTTGGAGACATAGCAATCCATAGGTTTTAAGATACTTACTAGTCAGGTACATTCTTAGGCGTTTAATATGGGGTGTTGAGTCCATTTCGTTGAGCAAGGAGTAGCTCTTGTCTATTCCATATTTGGCTTAAGGAACTTTATCTGTGCTCATTTCAATCTCTGGTTTTATGCAGCACCCCAACTCACCTTTCCCCTTAAGCAAGCATAAGTTGGTTTTCTAAATTTGAGACCCTGTTCTGTTCTGTAATTCAGTTCCTGTGTAGCCAAGTTTACATTCCGTGTATTACTGATATCTTATGATGTTCCTTTTTCTGTGTGAATTATTTCAGTTAGAATCATCGTACCTGAATCCACTCATTGTGCTGCTAAGGGCCTGATGACATAGATTTCATTGCTGAGTGATATTGCTTTGTAAGTAAATACCACAGCTTCTTTATCCATTTTTCACTTTCTGCGATGTTGAACTTGTACTGTAAACGAGGTTCTTGTAAACAGAGGCGTCCCAAACTTTGGTGTGGCTGTGTCTTTTTGATTTTAATTTCCCTAAGCTATAGGACCATAAGTGGAAGTGCCCTAGGCTCTGTTGCTTTGTTTTTTAGATGTTTCAGGAAACACCATACACTTATCCCGAGTGTCTGTTGGCAATTTACATCCCGCCCATCAGCATAACAAGGCTCCCAGTTCTCCATGGCCTGTCCTGCCTTTCTGGATTTTACACTTTTTTCAGATGGCCCTTTTGACCGGGGGGAAGTGAGACTTCATTGTAGTGCAGATTTCCTTTGCAAGCTTGCTTGGTTGGCCAAAAAGGGCGTATGCGTTTTTTCCTGAATATATTCAGGAAAAAACGCATACGCCCTTTTTGGCCAAGTGCATCATTGTGGACGTTCTGCCTCTTTTCCTATGCTTTCAATGCAATTCCAGTCTACCTGCTGAAATCGGTTTCTTGCAATTCTGCCCCGCTTTCAAGTCCTCTTGGCAGCCTTACTTCAGTATATTTTTGGACGATAGTTGTCATTTATAACTCTGCAGGTTTGTGAATTACAGTGCCCCTGAGCTCCTTTCTTCAACTCGCTTTCTTGTGACCTGGCCGCAACACCGCAGGATGGCTTCAGGCCCTAATCTGGTTCCGGCACGGCACGCTGAGCCTTTGGTTATTTCCTCTTCCAGATGGGAAATGAGAGTTAAATTTGCCCGTCCAGACACCTCCAGCTAGTCTCTCATTGGTTCTCCCTATTCCTGTTCATCTTCCGCAGAAATTGCAAACTGGGCCAAACAGGAGGTTAAAGGCGCTGACTCTCCAAGTGGGGAGAGTGTTAGTAAAGCGTCTGGAATGTTGCACCCGAGTACCAGGGGAGGAAAACTGAGACATATTTGAACACATCTCCCGTTCACACGGTTGATCATACTCTGGGTTCCACATGCATGTTTTAGCTGAAGGAAGAATACCTTAAACCTGGAGAGTTGAGACCCGTGGAATGGGTACCATGCAATATGACTTCAAAGGGTCTTCATTTGCTCACCGAACCTCTCCAATCCTATCACTGCTGCATTTATGCCCCTGTACACATGCTTGATTCTCTTTTGGAGACATAGCAATCCATAGGTTTTAAGATACTTACTAGTCAGGTACATTCTTAGGCGTTTAATATGGGGTGTTGAGTCCATTTCGTTGAGCAAGGAGTAGCTCTTGTCTATTCCATATTTGGCTTAAGGAACTTTATCTGTGCTCATTTCAATCTCTGGTTTTATGCAGCACCCCAACTCACCTTTCCCCTTAAGCAAGCATAAGTTGGTTTTCTAAATTTGAGACCCTGTTCTATTTTGGAATTCAGTTCCTGTGTAGCCAAGTTTACATTCCGTGTATTAGTGATATCTTATGATGTTTCTTTTTCTGTGTGACTTATTTCAGTTAGAATCATCGTACCTGAATCCACTCATTATGCTGCTACGGGCCTGATGACATAGATTTCATTGCTGAGTGATACTGCATTGTACGTAAGTACCACAAGTTCTTTATCCATTTTTCACTTTCTGTGATATTGAACTTGTACGGTAAACGAGGTTCTTGTAAACAGAGGCGTCCCAAACTTTGGGGTGGCTGTGTCTTTTTGATTTTAATTTCCCTAAGCTATAGGACCATAAGTGGAAGTGCCCTAGGCTCTGTTGCTTTGTTTTTTAGATGTTTCAGGAAACACCATACACTTATCCCGAGTGTCTGTTGGCAATTTACATCCCGCCCATCAGCATAACAAGGCTCCCAGTTCTCCATGGCCTGTCCTGCCTTTCTGGATTTTACACTTTTTTCAGATGGCCCTTTTGACCGGGGGGAAGTGAGACTTCATTGTAGTGCAGATTTCCTTTGCAAGCTTGCTTGGTTGGCCAAAAAGGGCGTATGCGTTTTTTCCTGAATATATTCAGGAAAAAACGCATACGCCCTTTTTGGCCAAGTGCATCATTGTGGACGTTCTGCCTCTTTTCCTATGCTTTCAATGCAATTCCAGTCTACCTGCTGAAATCGGTTTCCTGCAATTCTGCCCCGCTTTCAAGTCTTCTTGGCAGCCTTACTTCAGTATATTTTTGGACGATAGCTGTCATTTATAACTCTGCAGGTTTGTGAATTACAGTGCCCCTGAGCTCCTTTCTTCAACTCGCTTTCTTGTGACCTGGCCGCAACACCGCAGGATGGCTTCAGGCCCTAATCTGGTTCCGGCACGGCACGCTGAGCCTTTGGTTATTTCCTTTTCCAGATGGGAAATGAGAGTTAAATTTGCCCGTCCAGACACCTCCAGCTAGTCTCTCATTGGTTCTCCCTATTCCTGTTCATCTTCCGCAGAAATTGCAAACTGGGCCAAACAGGAGGTTAAAGGCGCTGACTCTCCAAGTGGGGAGAGTGTTAGTAAAGCGTCTGGAATGTTGCATCCGAGTACCAGGGGAGGAAAACTGAGACATATTTGAACACGTCTCCCGTTCACATGGTTGATCATACTCTGGGTTCCACATGCATGTTTTAGCTGAAGGAAAAATACCTTAAACCTGGAGAGTTGAGACCCGTGGAATGGGTACCATGCAATATGACTTCAAAGGGTCTTCATTTGCTCACCGAACCTCTCCAATCCTATCACTGCTGCATTTATTCCCCTGTACACATGCTTGATTCTCTTTTGGAGACATAGCAATCCATAGGTTTTAAGATACTTACTAGTCAGGTACATTCTTAGGCGTTTAATATGGGGTGTTGTGTCCATTTCGTTGAGCAAGGAGTAGCTCTTGTCTATTCCATATTTGGCTTAAGGAACTTCATCTGTGCTCATTTCAATCTCTGGTTTTATGCAGCACCCCAACTCACCTTTAACCTTAAGCAAGCATAAGTTGGTTTTCTAAATTTGAGACCCTGTTCTGTTCTGTAATTCAGTTCCTGTGTAGCCAAGTTTACATTCCGTGTATTACTGATATCTTATGATGTTTCTTTTTCTGTGTGAATTATTTCAGTTAGAATCATCGTACCTGAATCCACTCATTGTGCTGCTAAGGGCCTGATGACATAGATTTCATTGCTGAGTGATATTGCTTTGTAAGTAAACACCACAGCTTCTTTATCCATTTTTCACTTTCTGCGATGTTGAACTTGTACTGTAAATGAGGTTCTTGTAAACAGAGGCGTCCCAAACTTTGGGGTGGCTGTGTCTTTTTGATTTTAATTTCCCTAAGCTATAGGACCATAAGTGGAAGTGCCCTAGGCTCTGTTGCTTTGTTTTTTAGATGTTTCAGGAAACACCATACACTTCTCCCTATTGTCTGTTGGCAATTTACATCCCGCCCATCAGCATAACAAGGCTCCCAGTTCTCCATGGCCTGTCCTGCCTTTCTGGATTTTACACTTTTTTCAGATGGCCCTTTTGACCGGGGGGAAGTGAGACTTCATTGTAGTGCAGATTTCCTTTGCAAGCTTGCTTGGTTGGCCAAAAAGGGCGTATGCGTTTTTTCCTGAATATATTCAGGAAAAAACGCATACGCCCTTTTTGGCCAAGTGCATCATTGTGGACGTTCTGCCTCTTTTCCTATGCTTTCAATGCAATTCCAGTCTACCTCCTGAAATCGGTTTCCTGCAATTCTGCCCCGCTTTCAAGTCCTCTTGGCAGCCTTACTTCAGTATATTTTTGGACGATAGCTGTCATTTATAACTCTGCAGGTTTGTGAATTACCGTGCCCCTGAGCTCCTTTCTTCAACTCACTTTCTTTTGAGCTGGCCGCAACACCGCAGGATGGCTTCAGGCCCTAATCTGGTTCCGGCACGGCACGCTGAGCCTTTGGTTATTTCCTCTTCCTGGTGGGAAATGAGAGTTAAATTTGCCCGTCCAGACACCTCCAGCTAGTCTCTCATTGGTTCTCCCTATTCCTGTTCATCTTCCGCAGAAATTGCAAACTGGGCCAAACAGGAGGTTAAAGGCGCTGACTCTCCAAGTCGGGAGAGTGTTAGTAAAGCGTCTGGAATGTTGCACCCGAGTACCAGGGGAGGAAAACTGAGACATATTTGAACACGTCTCCCGATCACATGGTTGATCATACTCTGGGTTCCACATGCATGTTTTAGCTGAAGGAAGAATACCTTAAACCTGGAGAGTTGAGACCCGTGGAATGGGTACCATGCAATATGACTTCAAAGGGTCTTCATTTGCTCACCGAACCTCTCCAATCCTATCACTGCTGCATTTATTTCCCTGTACACATGCTTGATTCTCTTTCGGAGACATAGCAATCCATAGGTTTTAAGATACTTACTAGTCAGGTACATTCTTAGGCGTTTAATATCCGGTGTTGAGTCCATTTCGTTGAGCAAGGTGTAGCTCTTGTCTATTCCATATTTGGCTTAAGGAACTTTATCTGTGCTCATTTCAATCTCTGGTTTTATGCAGCACCCCAACTCACCTTTCCTCTTAAGCAAGTATAAGTTGGTTTTCTAAATTTGAGACCCTGTTCTGTTCTGTAATTCAGTTCCTGTGTAGCCAAGTTTACATTCCGTGTATTACTGATATCTTATGATGTTTCTTTTTCTGTGTGACTTATTTCAGTTAGAATCATCGTACCTGAATCCACTCATTATGCTGCTACGGGCCTGATGACATAGATTTCATTGCTAAGTGATACTGCATTGTACGTAAGTACCACAATTTCTTTATCCATTTTTCACTTTCTGCGATGTTGAACTTGTACGGTAAACGAGGTTCTTGTAAACAGAGGCGTCCCAAACTTTGGGGTGGCTGTGTCTTTTTTATTTTAATTTCCCTAAGCTATAGGACCATAAGTGGAAGTGCCCTAGGCTCTGTTGCTTTGTTTTTTAGATGTTTCAGGAAACACCATACACTTCTCCCTATTGTCTGTTGGCAATTTACATCCCGCCCATCAGCATAACAAGGCTCCCAGTTCTCCATGGCCTGTGCTGCCTTTCTGGATTTTACACTTTTTTCAGATGGCCCTTTTGACCGGGGGGAAGTGAGACTTCATTGTAGTGCAGATTTCCTTTGCAAGCTTGCTTGGTTGGCCAAAAAGGGCGTATGCGTTTTTTCCTGAATATATTCAGGAAAAAACGCATACGCCCTTTTTGGCCAAGTGCATCATTGTGGACGTTCTGCCTCTTTTCCTATGCTTTCAATGCAATTCCAGTCTACCTGCTGAAATCGGTTTCCTGCAATTCTGCCCCGCTTTCAAGTCCTCTTGGCAGCCTTACTTCAGTATATTTTTGGACGATAGCTGTCATTTATAACTCTGCAGGTTTGTGAATTACAGTGCCCCTGAGCTCCTTTCTTCAACTCACTTTCTTTTGAGCTGGCCGCAACACCGCAGGATGGCTTCAGGCCCTAATCTGGTTCCGGCACGGCACGCTGAGCCTTTGGTTATTTCCTCTTCCAGATAGGAAATGAGAGTTAAATTTGCCCGTCCAGACACCTCCAGCTAGTCTCTCATTGGTTCTCCCTATTCCTGTTCATCTTCCGCAGAAATTGCAAACTGGGCCAAACAGGAGGTTAAAGGCGCTGACTCTCCAAGTGGGGAGAGTGTTAGTAAAGCGTCTGGAATGATGCACCCGAGTACCAGGGGAGGAAAACTGAGACATATTTGAACACGTCTCCCGTTCACATGGTTGATCATACTCTGGGTTCCACATGCATGTTTTAGCTGAAGGAAAAATACCTTAAACCTGGAGAGTTGAGACCCGTGGAATGGGTACCATGCAATATGACTTCAAAGGGTCTTCATTTGCTCACCGAACCTCTCCAATCCTATCACTGCTGCATTTATTCCCCTGTACACATGCTTGATTCTCTTTTGGAGACATAGCAATCCATAGGTTTTAAGATACTTACTAGTCAGGTACATTCTTAGGCGTTTAATATGGGGTGTTGAGTCCATTTCGTTGAGCAAGGAGTAGCTCTTGTCTATTCCATATTTGGCTTAAGGAACTTCATCTGTGCTCATTTCAATCTCTGGTTTTATGCAGCACCCCAACTCACCTTTCCCCTTAAGCAAGCATAAGTTGGTTTTCTAAATTTGAGACCCTGTTCTGTTCTGTAATTCAGTTCCTGTGTAGCCAAGTTTACATTCCGTGTATTACTGATATCTTATGATGTTTCTTTTTCTGTGTGAATTATTTCAGTTAGAATCATCGTACCTGAATCCACTCATTGTGCTGCTAAGGGCCTGATGACATAGATTTCATTGCTGAGTGATATTGCTTTGTAAGTAAATACCAGAGCTTTTTATCCATTTTTCACTTTCTGCGATGTTGAACTTGTACTGTAAACGAGGTTCTTGTAAACAGAGGCGTCCCAAATTTTGGGGTGGCTGTGTCTTTTTGATTTTAATTTCCCTAAGCTATAGGACCATAAGTGGAAGTGCCCTAGGCTCTGTTGCTTTGTTTTTTAGATGTTTCAGGAAACACCATACACTTCTCCCTATTGTCTGTTGGCAATTTACATCCCGCCCATCAGCATAACAAGGCTCCCAGTTCTCCATGGCCTGTGCTGCCTTTCTGGATTTTACACTTTTTTCAGATGGCCCTTTTGACCGGGGGGAAGTGAGACTTCATTGTAGTGCAGATTTCCTTTGCAAGCTTGCTTGGTTGGCCAAAAAGGGCGTATGCGTTTTTTCCTGAATATATTCAGGAAAAAACGCATACGCCCTTTTTGGCCAAGTGCATCATTGTGGACGTTCTGCCTCTTTTCCTATGCTTTCAATGCAATTCCAGTCTACCTCCTGAAATCGGTTTCCTGCAATTCTGCCCCGCTTTCAAGTCCTCTTGGCAGCCTTACTTCAGTATATTTTTGGACGATAGCTGTCATTTATAACTCTGCAGGTTTGTGAATTACAGTGCCCCTGAGCTCCTTTCTTCAACTCACTTTCTTTTGAGCTGGCCGCAACACCGCAGGATGGCTTCAGGCCCTAATCTGGTTCCGGCACGGCACGCTGAGCCTTTGGTTATTTCCTCTTCCAGATAGGAAATGAGAGTTAAATTTGCCCGTCCAGACACCTCCAGCTAGTCTCTCATTGGTTCTCCCTATTCCTGTTCATCTTCCGCAGAAATTGCAAACTGGGCCAAACAGGAGGTTAAAGGCGCTGACTCTCCAAGTGGGGAGAGTGTTAGTAAAGCGTCTGGAATGTTGCACCCGAGTACCAGGGGAGGAAAACTGAGACATATTTGAACACATCTCCCGTTCACACGGTTGATCATACTCTGGGTTCCACATGCATGTTTTAGCTGAAGGAAGAATACCTTAAACCTGGAGAGTTGAGACCCGTGGAATGGGTACCATGCAATATGACTTCAAAGGGTCTTCATTTGCTCACCGAACCTCTCCAATCCTATCACTGCTGCATTTATGCCCCTGTACACATGCTTGATTCTCTTTTGGAGACATAGCAATCCATAGGTTTTAAGATACTTACTAGTCAGGTACATTCTTAGGCGTTTAATATGGGGTGTTGAGTCCATTTCGTTGAGCAAGGAGTAGCTCTTGTCTATTCCATATTTGGCTTAAGGAACTTTATCTGTGCTCATTTCAATCTCTGGTTTTATGCAGCACCCCAACTCACCTTTCCCCTTAAGCAAGCATAAGTTGGTTTTCTAAATTTGAGACCCTGTTCTGTTTTGGAATTCAGTTCCTGTGTAGCCAAGTTTACATTCCGTGTATTAGTGATATCTTATGATGTTTCTTTTTCTGTGTGACTTATTTCAGTTAGAATCATCGTACCTGAATCCACTCATTATGCTGCTACGGGCCTGATGACATAGATTTCATTGCTGAGTGATACTGCATTGTACGTAAGTACCACAAGTTCTTTATCCATTTTTCACTTTCTGTGATATTGAACTTGTACGGTAAACGAGGTTCTTGTAAACAGAGGCGTCCCAAACTTTGGGGTGGCTGTGTCTTTTTGATTTTAATTTCCCTAAGCTATAGGACCATAAGTGGAAGTGCCCTAGGCTCTGTTGCTTTGTTTTTTAGATGTTTCAGGAAACACCATACACTTATCCCGAGTGTCTGTTGGCAATTTACATCCCGCCCATCAGCATAACAAGGCTCCCAGTTCTCCATGGCCTGTCCTGCCTTTCTGAATTTTACACTTTTTTCAGATGGCCCTTTTGACCGGGGGGAAGTGAGACTTCATTGTAGTGCAGATTTCCTTTGCAAGCTTGCTTGGTTGGCCAAAAAGGGCGTATGCGTTTTTTCCTGAATATATTCAGGAAAAAACGCATACGCCCTTTTTGGCCAAGTGCATCATTGTGGACGTTCTGCCTCTTTTCCTATGCTTTCAATGCAATTCCAGTCTACCTGCTGAAATCGGTTTCCTGCAATTCTGCCCCGCTTTCAAGTCCTCTTGGCAGCCTTACTTCAGTATATTTTTGGACGATAGTTGTCATTTATAACTCTGCAGGTTTGTGAATTACAGTGCCCCTGAGCTCCTTTCTTCAACTCGCTTTCTTGTGACCTGGCCGCAACACCGCAGGATGGCTTCAGGCCCTAATCTGGTTCCGGCACGGCACGCTGAGCCTTTGGTTATTTCCTCTTCCAGATGGGAAATGAGAGTTAAATTTGCCCGTCCAGACACCTCCAGCTAGTCTCTCATTGGTTCTCCCTATTCCTGTTCATCTTCCGCAGAAATTGCAAACTGGGCCAAACAGGAGGTTAAAGGCGCTGACTCTCCAAGTGGGGAGAGTGTTAGTAAAGCGTCTGGAATGTTGCACCCGAGTACCAGGGGAGGAAAACTGAGACATATTTGAACACATCTCCCGTTCACACGGTTGATCATACTCTGGGTTCCACATGCATGTTTTAGCTGAAGGAAGAATACCTTAAACCTGGAGAGTTGAGACCCGTGGAATGGGTACCATGCAATATGACTTCAAAGGGTCTTCATTTGCTCACCGAACCTCTCCAATCCTATCACTGCTGCATTTATGCCCCTGTACACATGCTTGATTCTCTTTTGGAGACATAGCAATCCATAGGTTTTAAGATACTTACTAGTCAGGTACATTCTTAGGCGTTTAATATGGGGTGTTGAGTCCATTTCGTTGAGCAAGGAGTAGCTCTTGTCTATTCCATATTTGGCTTAAGGAACTTTATCTGTGCTCATTTCAATCTCTGGTTTTATGCAGCACCCCAACTCACCTTTCCCCTTAAGCAAGCATAAGTTGGTTTTCTAAATTTGAGACCCTGTTCTATTTTGGAATTCAGTTCCTGTGTAGCCAAGTTTACATTCCGTGTATTAGTGATATCTTATGATGTTTCTTTTTCTGTGTGACTTATTTCAGTTAGAATCATCGTACCTGAATCCACTCATTATGCTGCTACGGGCCTGATGACATAGATTTCATTGCTGAGTGATACTGCATTGTACGTAAGTACCACAAGTTCTTTATCCATTTTTCACTTTCTGTGATATTGAACTTGTACGGTAAACGAGGTTCTTGTAAACAGAGGCGTCCCAAACTTTGGGGTGGCTGTGTCTTTTTGATTTTAATTTCCCTAAGCTATAGGACCATAAGTGGAAGTGCCCTAGGCTCTGTTGCTTTGTTTTTTAGATGTTTCAGGAAACACCATACACTTATCCCGAGTGTCTGTTGGCAATTTACATCCCGCCCATCAGCATAACAAGGCTCCCAGTTCTCCATGGCCTGTCCTGCCTTTCTGGATTTTACACTTTTTTCAGATGGCCCTTTTGACCGGGGGGAAGTGAGACTTCATTGTAGTGCAGATTTCCTTTGCAAGCTTGCTTGGTTGGCCAAAAAGGGCGTATGCGTTTTTTCCTGAATATATTCAGGAAAAAATGAATACGCCCTTTTTGGCCAAGTGCATCATTGTGGACGTTCTGCCTCTTTTCCTATGCTTTCAATGCAATTCCAGTCTACCTGCTGAAATCGGTTTCCTGCAATTCTGCCCCGCTTTCAAGTCCTCTTGGCAGCCTTACTTCAGTATATTTTTGGACGATAGCTGTCATTTATAACTCTGCAGGTTTGTGAATTACAGTGCCCCTGAGCTCCTTTCTTCAACTCGCTTTCTTGTGACCTGGCCGCAACACCGCAGGATGGCTTCAGGCCCTAATCTGGTTCCGGCACGGCACGCTGAGCCTTTGGTTATTTCCTCTTCCAGATGGGAAATGAGAGTTAAATTTGCCCGTCCAGACACCTCCAGCTAGTCTCTCATTGGTTCTCCCTATTCCTGTTCATCTTCCGCAGAAATTGCAAACTGGGCCAAACAGGAGGTTAAAGGCGCTGACTCTCCAAGTGGGGAGAGTGTTAGTAAAGCGTCTGGAATGTTGCATCCGAGTACCAGGGGAGGAAAACTGAGACATATTTGAACACGTCTCCCGTTCACATGGTTGATCATACTCTGGGTTCCACATGCATGTTTTAGCTGAAGGAAAAATACCTTAAACCTGGAGAGTTGAGACCCGTGGAATGGGTACCATGCAATATGACTTCAAAGGGTCTTCATTTGCTCACCGAACCTCTCCAATCCTATCACTGCTGCATTTATTCCCCTGTACACATGCTTGATTCTCTTTTGGAGACATAGCAATCCATAGGTTTTAAGATACTTACTAGTCAGGTACATTCTTAGGCGTTTAATATGGGGTGTTGTGTCCATTTCGTTGAGCAAGGAGTAGCTCTTGTCTATTCCATATTTGGCTTAAGGAACTTCATCTGTGCTCATTTCAATCTCTGGTTTTATGCAGCACCCCAACTCACGTTTAACCTTAAGCAAGCATAAGTTGGTTTTCTAAATTTGAGACCCTGTTCTGTTCTGTAATTCAGTTCCTGTGTAGCCAAGTTTACATTCCGTGTATTACTGATATCTTATGATGTTTCTTTTTCTGTGTGAATTATTTCAGTTAGAATCATCGTACCTGAATCCACTCATTGTGCTGCTAAGGGCCTGATGACATAGATTTCATTGCTGAGTGATATTGCTTTGTAAGTAAACACCACAGCTTCTTTATCCATTTTTCACTTTCTGCGATGTTGAACTTGTACTGTAAATGAGGTTCTTGTAAACAGAGGCGTCCCAAACTTTGGGGTGGCTGTGTCTTTTTGATTTTAATTTCCCTAAGCTATAGGACCATAAGTGGAAGTGCCCTAGGCTCTGTTGCTTTGTTTTTTAGATGTTTCAGGAAACACCATACACTTCTCCCTATTGTCTGTTGGCAATTTACATCCCGCCCATCAGCATAACAAGGCTCCCAGTTCTCCATGGCCTGTCCTGCCTTTCTGGATTTTACACTTTTTTCAGATGGCCCTTTTGACCGGGGGGAAGTGAGACTTCATTGTAGTGCAGATTTCCTTTGCAAGCTTGCTTGGTTGGCCAAAAAGCGCGTATGCGTTTTTTCCTGAATATATTCAGGAAAAAACGCATACGCCCTTTTTGGCCAAGTGCATCATTGTGGACGTTCTGCCTCTTTTCCTATGCTTTCAATGCAATTCCAGTCTACCTCCTGAAATCGGTTTCCTGCAATTCTGCCCCGCTTTCAAGTCCTCTTGGCAGCCTTACTTCAGTATATTTTTGGACGATAGCTGTCATTTATAACTCTGCAGGTTTGTGAATTACCGTGCCCCTGAGCTCCTTTCTTCAACTCACTTTCTTTTGAGCTGGCCGCAACACCGCAGGATGGCTTCAGGCCCTAATCTGGTTCCGGCACGGCACGCTGAGCCTTTGGTTATTTCCTCTTCCTGGTGGGAAATGAGAGTTAAATTTGCCCGTCCAGACACCTCCAGCTAGTCTCTCATTGGTTCTCCCTATTCCTGTTCATCTTCCGCAGAAATTGCAAACTGGGCCAAACAGGAGGTTAAAGGCGCTGACTCTCCAAGTCGGGAGAGTGTTAGTAAAGCGTCTGGAATGTTGCACCCGAGTACCAGGGGAGGAAAACTGAGACATATTTGAACACGTCTCCCGATCACATGGTTGATCATACTCTGGGTTCCACATGCATGTTTTAGCTGAAGGAAGAATACCTTAAACCTGGAGAGTTGAGACCCGTGGAATGGGTACCATGCAATATGACTTCCAAGGGTCTTCATTTGCTCACCGAACCTCTCCAATCCTATCACTGCTGCATTTATTTCCCTGTACACATGCTTGATTCTCTTTCGGAGACATAGCAATCCATAGGTTTTAAGATACTTACTAGTCAGGTACATTCTTAGGCGTTTAATATCCGGTGTTGAGTCCATTTCGTTGAGCAAGGTGTAGCTCTTGTCTATTCCATATTTGGCTTAAGGAACTTTATCTGTGCTCATTTCAATCTCTGGTTTTATGCAGCACCCCAACTCACCTTTCCTCTTAAGCAAGTATAAGTTGGTTTTCTAAATTTGAGACCCTGTTCTGTTCTGTAATTCAGTTCCTGTGTAGCCAAGTTTACATTCCGTGTATTACTGATATCTTATGATGTTTCTTTTTCTGTGTGACTTATTTCAGTTAGAATCATCGTACCTGAATCCACTCATTATGCTGCTACGGGCCTGATGACATAGATTTCATTGCTAAGTGATACTGCATTGTACGTAAGTACCACAATTTCTTTATCCATTTTTCACTTTCTGCGATGTTGAACTTGTACGGTAAACGAGGTTCTTGTAAACAGAGGCGTCCCAAACTTTGGGGTGGCTGTGTCTTTTTTATTTTAATTTCCCTAAGCTATAGGACCATAAGTGGAAGTGCCCTAGGCTCTGTTGCTTTGTTTTTTAGATGTTTCAGGAAACACCATACACTTCTCCCTATTGTCTGTTGGCAATTTACATCCCGCCCATCAGCATAACAAGGCTCCCAGTTCTCCATGGCCTGTGCTGCCTTTCTGGATTTTACACTTTTTTCAGATGGCCCTTTTGACCGGGGGGAAGTGAGACTTCATTGTAGTGCAGATTTCCTTTGCAAGCTTGCTTGGTTGGCCAAAAAGGGCGTATGCGTTTTTTCCTGAATATATTCAGGAAAAAACGCATACGCCCTTTTTGGCCAAGTGCATCATTGTGGACGTTCTGCCTCTTTTCCTATGCTTTCAATGCAATTCCAGTCTACCTGCTGAAATCGGTTTCCTGCAATTCTGCCCCGCTTTCAAGTCCTCTTGGCAGCCTTACTTCAGTATATTTTTGGACGATAGCTGTCATTTATAACTCTGCAGGTTTGTGAATTACAGTGCCCCTGAGCTCCTTTCTTCAACTCACTTTCTTTTGAGCTGGCCGCAACACCGCAGGATGGCTTCAGGCCCTAATCTGGTTCCGGCACGGCACGCTGAGCCTTTGGTTATTTCCTCTTCCAGATAGGAAATGAGAGTTAAATTTGCCCGTCCAGACACCTCCAGCTAGTCTCTCATTGGTTCTCCCTATTCCTGTTCATCTTCCGCAGAAATTGCAAACTGGGCCAAACAGGAGGTTAAAGGCGCTGACTCTCCAAGTGGGGAGAGTGTTAGTAAAGCGTCTGGAATGATGCACCCGAGTACCAGGGGAGGAAAACTGAGACATATTTGAACACGTCTCCCGTTCACATGGTTGATCATACTCTGGGTTCCACATGCATGTTTTAGCTGAAGGAAAAATACCTTAAACCTGGAGAGTTGAGACCCGTGGAATGGGTACCATGCAATATGACTTCAAAGGGTCTTCATTTGCTCACCGAACCTCTCCAATCCTATCACTGCTGCATTTATTCCCCTGTACACATGCTTGATTCTCTTTTGGAGACATAGCAATCCATAGGTTTTAAGATACTTACTAGTCAGGTACATTCTTAGGCGTTTAATATGGGGTGTTGAGTCCATTTCGTTGAGCAAGGAGTAGCTCTTGTCTATTCCATATTTGGCTTAAGGAACTTTATCTGTGCTCATTTCAATCTCTGGTTTTATGCAGCACCCCAACTCACCTTTCCCCTTAAGCAAGCATAAGTTGGTTTTCTAAATTTGAGACCCTGTTCTGTTTTGGAATTCAGTTCCTGTGTAGCCAAGTTTACATTCCGTGTATTAGTGATATCTTATGATGTTTCTTTTTCTGTGTGACTTATTTCAGTTAGAATCATTGTACCTGAATCCACTCATTATGCTGCTACGGGCCTGATGACATAGATTTCATTGCTGAGTGATACTGCATTGTACGTAAGTACCACAAGTTCTTTATCCATTTTTCACTTTCTGTGATATTGAACTTGTACGGTAAACGAGGTTCTTGTAAACAGAGGCGTCCCAAACTTTGGGGTGGCTGTGTCTTTTTGATTTTAATTTCCCTAAGCTATAGGACCATAAGTGGAAGTGCCCTAGGCTCTGTTGCTTTGTTTTTTAGATGTTTCAGGAAACACCATACACTTCTCCCGAGTGTCTGTTGGCAATTTACATCCCGCCCAGCAGCATAACAAGGCTCCCAGTTCTCCATGGCCTGTCCTGCCTTTCTGGATTTTACACTTTTTTCAGATGGCCCTTTTGACCGGGGGGAAGTGAGACTTCATTGTAGTGCAGATTTCCTTTGCAAGCTTGCTTGGTTGGCCAAAAAGGGCGTATGCGTTTTTTCCTGAATATATTCAGGAAAAAACGCATACGCCCTTTTTGGCCAAGTGCATCATTGTGGACGTTCTGCCTCTTTTCCTATGCTTTCAATGCAATTCCAGTCTACCTCCTGAAATCGGTTTCCTGCAATTCTGCCCCGCTTTCAAGTCCTCTTGGCAGCCTTACTTCAGTCTATTTTTGGACGATAGCTGTCATTTATAACTCTGCAGGTTTGTGTATTACAGTGCCCCTGAGCTCCTTTCTTCAACTCACTTTCTTTTGAGCTGGCCGCAACACCGCAGGATGGCTTCAGGCCCTAATCTGGTTCCGGCACGGCACGCTGAGCCTTTGGTTATTTCCTCTTCCAGATGGGAAATGAGAGTTAAATTTGCCCGTCCAGACACCTCCAGCTAGTCTCTCATTGGTTCTCCCTATTCCTGTTCATCTTCCGCAGAAATTGCAAACTGGGCCAAACAGGAGGTTAAAGGCGCTGACTCTCCAAGTGGGGAGAGTGTTAGTAAAGCGTCTGGAATGTTACACCCAAGTACCAGGGTACGAAAACTGAGACATATTTGAACACGTCTCCCGTTCACACGGTTGTTCATACTCTGGGTTCCACATGCATGTTTTAGCTGAAGGAAGAATACCTTAAACCTGGAGAGTTGAGACCCGTGGAATGGGTACCATACAATATGACTTCAAAGGGTCTTCATTTGCTCACCGAACCTCTCCAATCCTATCACTGCTGCATTTATGCCCCTGTACAAATGCTTGATTCTCCTTTGGAGACATAGCAATCCATAGGTTTTAAGATACTTACTAGTCAGGTACATTCTTAGGCGTTTAATGTGGGGTGTTGAGTCCATTTCGTTGAGCAAGGAGTAGCTCTTGTCTATTCCATATTTGGCTTAAGGAACTTTATCTGTGCTCATTTCAATCTCTGGTTTTATGCAGCACCCCAACTCACCTTTCCCCTTAAGCAAGCATAAGTTGGTTTTCTAAATTTGAGACCCTGTTCTGTTTTGGAATTCAGTTCCTGTGTAGCCAAGTTTACATTCCGTGTATTAGTGATATCTTATGATGTTTCTTTTTCTGTGTGACTTATTTCAGTTAGAATCATCGTACCTGAATCCACTCATTATGCTGCTACGGGCCTGATGACATAGATTTCATTGCTGAGTGATACTGCATTGTACGTAAGTACCACAAGTTCTTTATCCATTTTTCACTTTCTGTGATATTGAACTTTTACGGTAAACGAGGTTCTTGTAAACAGAGGCGTCCCAAACTTTGGGGTGGCTGTGTCTTTTTGATTTTAATTTCCCTAAGCTATAGGACCATAAGTGGAAGTGCCCTAGGCTCTGTTGCTTTGTTTTTTAGATGTTTCAGGAAACACCATACACTTCTCCCTATTGTCTGTTGGCAATTTACATCCCGCCCATCAGCATAACAAGGCTCCCAGTTCTCCATGGCCTGTCCTGCCTTTCTGGATTTTACACTTTTTTCAGATCGCCCTTTTGACTGGGGGGAAGTGAGACTTCATTGTAGTGCAGATTTCCTTTACAAGCTTGCTTGGTTGGCCAAAAAGTGCGTATGCGTTTTTCCTGAGTATATTCAGGAAAAAACGCATACGCCCTTTTTGTCCAAGTGCATCATTGTGGACGTTCTGCCTCTTTTCCTATGCTTTCAATGCAATTCCAGTCTACCTCCTGAAATCGGTTTCCTGCAATTCTGCCCCGCTTTCAAGTCCTCTTGGCAGCCTTACTTCAGTATATTTTTGGATGATACCTGTCATTTATAACTCTGCAGGTTTGTGAATTACAGTGCCCCTGAGCTCCTTTCTTCAACTCGCTTTCTTGTGACCTGGCCGCAACACCGCAAAATGGCTTCAGGCCCTAATCTGGTTCCGGCACGGCACGCTGAGCCTTTGGTTAATTCCTCTTCCTGGTGGGAAATGAGAGTTAAATTTGCCCATCCAGACACCTCCAGCTAGTCTCTCATTGGTTCTCGCTATTCTTGTTCATCTTCCGCAGAAATTGCAAACTGGGCCAAACAGGAGGTTAAAGGGACTGACTCTCCAAGTCGGGAGAGTGTTAGTAAAGCGTCTGGAATGTTGCACCCGAGTACCAGGGTACGAAAACTTAGACATATTTGAACACGTCTCCCGATCACATGGTTGATCATACTCTAGGTTCCACATGCATGTTTTAGCTGAAGGAAGAATACCTTAAACCTGGGTAGTTGAAACCCGTGGAATGGGTACCATGCAATATGACTTCAAAGGGTCTTCATTTGCTCACCGAACCTCTCCAATCTTATCACTGCTGCGTTTATGCCCCTGTACACATGCTTGATTCTCTTTCAGAGACATAGCAATCCATAGGTTTTAAGATACTTACTAGTCAGGTACATTCTTAGGCGTTTAATATGCGGTGTTGAGTCCATTTCGTTGAGCAAGGAGTAGATCTTGTCTATTCTATATTTGGCTTAAGGAACTTTATCTGTGCTCATTTCAATCTCTGGTTTATGCAGCACCCCAACTCACCTTTCCCCTTAAGCAAGGATAAGTTGGTTTTCTAAATTTGAGACCCTCTTCTGTTTTGGAATTCAGTTCCTGTGTAGCCAAGTTTACATTCCGTGTATTAGTGATATCTTATGATGTTTCTTTTTCTGTGTGACTTATTTCAGTTAGAATCATCGTACCTGAATCCACTCATTATGCTGCTATGGGCCTGATGACATAGATTTCATTGCTGAGTGATATTGCTTTGTAAGTAAATACCACAACTACTTTATCCATTTTTCACTTTCTGCGACATTGAACATGTACTGTAAACGAGGTTCTTGTAAACAGAGGCGTCCCAAACTTTGAGGTGGCTGTGTCTTTTTGATTTTAATTTCCCTAAGCTATAGGACCATAAGTGGAAGTGCCCTAGGCTCTGTTGCTTTGTTTTTTAGATGTTTCAGGAAACACCATACACTTCTCCCGAGTGTCTGTTGGCAATTTACATCCCGCCCATCAGCATAACAAGGCTCCCAGTTCTCCATGGCCTGTCCTGCCTTTCTGGATTTTACACTTTTTTCAGATGGCCCTTTTGACCGGGGGGAAGTGAGACTTCATTGTAGTGCAGATTTCCTTTGCAAGCTTGCTTGGTTGGCCAAAAAGTGTGTATGCGTTTTTTCCTGAATATATTCAGGAAAAAACACATACGCCCTCTTTGGCCAAGTGCATCATTGTGGACGCGCTGCCTCTTTTCCTATGCTTTCAATGCAATTCCAGTCTACCTCCTGAAATCGGTTTCCTGCAATTCTGCCCCGCTTTCAAGTCCTCTTGGCAGCCTTACTTCAGTATATTTTTCGACGACAGCTGTCATTTATAACTCTGCAGGTTTGTGAGTTACAGTGCCCCTGAGCTCCTTTCTTCAACTCGCTTTCTTGTGAGCTGGCCGCAACACCGCACGATGGCTTCAGGCCCTAATCTGGTTCCGGCACGGCACGCTGAGCCTTTGGTTAATTCCTCTTCCTGGTGGGAAATGAGAGTTAAATTTGCCCGTCCAGACACCTCCAGCTAGTCTCTCATTGGTTCTCACTATTCCTGTTCATCTTCCGCAGAAATTGCAAACTGGGCCAAACAGGAGGTTAAAGGGACTGACTCTCCAAGTCGGGAGAGTGTTAGTAAAGCGTCTGGAATGTTGCACCCGAGGACCAGGGTACGAAAACTGAGACATATTTGAACATGTCTCCCGATCACATGGTTGATAATACTCTAGGTTCCACATGCATGTTTTAGCTGAAGGAAGAATACATTAAACCTGGGTAACTGAAACCCGTGGAATGGGTACCATGCAATATGACTTCAAAGGGTCTTCATTTGCTCACCAAACCTCTCCAATCCTATCACTTCTGCGTTTATGCCCCTGAACACATGCTTGATTCTCTTTCGGAGACATAGCAATCCATAGGTTTTAAGATACTTACTAGTCAGGTACATTTTTAGGCGTTTAATATGGGGTGTTGAGTCCATTTCATTGAGCAAGGAGTAGCTCTTGTCTATTCCATATTTGGCTTAAGGAACTTTATCTGTGCTCATTTCAATCTCTGGTTTTATGCAGCACCCCAACTCAGCTTTCCCTTTAAGCAAGCATAAGTTGCTTTTCTAAATTTGAGACCCTGTTCTGTTCTGTAATTCAGACCCAGTGTAGCCAAGTTTACATTCCGTGTATTAGTGATATCTTATGATGTTTCTTTTTCTGTGTGACTTATTTCAGTTAGAATCATCGCACCTGAATCCACTCATTGTGCTGCTACGGGCCTGATGACATAGATTTCATTGCTGAGTGATACTGCATTGTACGTAAGTACCACAAGTTCTTTATCCATTTTTCACTTTCTGTTATATTGAACTTGTACGGTAAACGAGATTCTTGTAAACAGAGGCGTCCCAAACTTTGGGGTGGCTGTGTCTTTTTGATTTTAATTTCCCTAAGCTATAGGACCATAAGTGGAAGTGCCCTAGGCTCTGTTGCTTTGTTTTTTAGATGTTTCAGGAAACACCATACACTTCTCCCGAGTGTCTGTTGGCAATTTACATCCTGCTCATCAGCATATCAAGGCTCCCAGTTCTCCATGGCCTGTCCTGCCTTTCTGGATTTTACACTTTTTCCACATGGCCCTTTTGACCGAGGGGAAGTGAGACTTCATTGTAGTGCAGATTTCCTTTGCAAGCTTGCTTAGTTGGCCAAAAAGGGCGTATGCGTTTTTTCCTGAATATATTCAGGAAAAAACGCATACGCCCTTTTTGGCCAAGTGCATCATTGTGGACGTTCTGCCTCTTTTCCTATGCTTTCAATGCAATTCCAGTCTACCTCCTGAAATCGGTTTCCTGCAATTCTGCCCCGCTTTCAAGTCCTCTTGGCAGCCTTACTTCAGTATATTTTTGGACGATAGCTGTCATTTATAACTCTGCAGGTTTGTGAATTACAGTGCCCCTGAGCTCCTTTCTTCAACTCGCTTTCTTGTGACCTGGCCGCAACACCGCAGGATGGCTTCAGGCCCTAATCTTGTTCCAGCATGGCACGCTGAGGCTTTGGTTAATTCCTCTTCCTGGTGGGAAATGAGAGTTAAATTTGCCCGTCCAGACACCTCCAGCAAGTCTCTCATTGGTTCTCGCTATCCTGTTCATCTTCCGCTGAAATTGCAAACTGGGCCAAACAGGAGGTTAAAGGGACTGACTCTCCAAGTCAGGAGAGTGTTAGTAAAGCGTCTGGAATGTTGCACCCGAGTACCAGGGTACGAAAACTGACAGATATTTGAACACGTCTCCCGATCACATGGTTGATCATACTCTGGGTTCCACATGCATGTTTTTCCAGTAGGAAGAATACCTTAAACCTGGGTAGTTGAAACCCGTGGAATGGGTACCATGCAATATGACTTCAAAGGGTCTTCATTTGCTCACCGAACCTCTCCAATCCTATCGCTGCTGCGTTTATGCCCCTGTACACATGCTTGATTCTCTTTCGGAGACATAGCAATCCATAGGTTTTAAGATACTTACTAGTCAGGTACATTCTTAGGCATTTAATATGGGGTGTTGAGTCCATTTCGTTGAGCAAGGAGTAGCTCTTGTTTATTCCATATTTGGCTTAAGGAACTTTATCTGTGCTCATTTCAATCTCTGGTTTTATGCAGCACCCCAACTCACCTTTACCCTTAAGCAAGCATAAGTTGGTTTTCTAAATATGAGACCCTGTTCTGTTCTGTAATTCAGTTCCTGTGTAGCCAAGTTTACATTCCATGTATTACTGATACCATATGATATTTCTTTTTCTGTGTGACTTATTTCAGTTAGAATCATCATACCTGAATCCACTCATTGTGCTGCTAAGGGCCTGATGACATAGATTTCATTGCTGAGTGATATTGTTTTGCAAGTAAATACCACAACTTCTTTATCCATTTTTCACTTTCTGCGATGTTGAACTTGTACTGTAAACGAGGTTCTTTTAAACAGAGGCGTCCCAAACTTTGGGGTGGCTGTGTCTTTTTGATTTTAATTTCCCTAAGCTATAGGACCATAAGTGGAAGTGCCCTAGGCTCTGTTGCTTTGTTTTTTAGATGTTTCAGGAAACACCATACACTTCTCCCCAGTGTCTGTTGGCAATTTACATCCCGCCCATCAGCATAACAAGGCTCCCAGTTCTCCATGGCCTGTCCTGCCTTGCTGGATTTTACACTTTTTTCAGATGGCCCTTTTGACCGGGGGGAAGTGAGACTTCATTGTAGTGCAGATTTCCTTTGCAAGCTTGCTTGGTTGGCCAAAAAGGGCGTATGCGTTTTTTCCTGAATATATTCAGGGAAAAACGCATACGCCCTTTTTGGCCAAGTGCATCATTGTGGACGTTTTGCCTCTTTTAATATGCTTTCAATGCAATTCCAGTCTACCTCCTGATATCGGTTTCCTGTAATTCTGCCCCGCTTTCAAGTCCTCTTGGCAGCCTTACTTCAGTATATTTTTGGACGATAGCTGTCATTTATAACTCTGCAGGTTTGTGAATTACAGTGCCCCTGAGCTCCTTTCTTCAACTCGCTTTCTTTTGAGCTGGCCGCAACACCGCAGGATGGCTTCAGGCCCTAATCTGGTTCCGGCACGGCACGCTGAGCCTTTGGATAATTCCTCTTCCTGGTGGGAAATGAGAGTTAAATTTGCCCGTCCAGACACCTCCAGCTAGTCTCTCATTGGTTCTCGCTATTCCTGTTCATCTTCCGCAGAAATTGCAAACTGGGCCAAACAGGAGGTTAAAGGCGCTGACTCTCCAATTCGGGAGAGTGTTAGTAAAGAATCTGGAATGTTGCACCTGAGTACCAGGGGAGGAAAACTGAGACATATTTGAACACGTCTCCCGTTCACACGGTTGATCATACTCTGGGTTCCACATGCATGTTTTAGCTGAAGGAAGAATACCTTAAACCTGGAGAGTTGAGACCCTTGTAATGGGTACCATGCAAATTGACTTCAAAGGGTCTTCATTTGCTCACCGAACCTCTCCAATCCTATCACTGCTGCGTTTATTCCCCTGTACACACGCCTGATACTCTTTTGGAGACATAACAATCCATAGGTTTTAAGATACTTACTAGTCAGGTACATTCTTAGGCGTTTAATATGGGGTGTTGAGTCCATTTCGTTGAGCAAGGAGTAGCTCTTGTCTATTCCATATTTGGCTTAAGGAACTTTATCTGTGCTCATTTCAATCTCTGTTTTTATGCAGCACCCCAACTCACCTTTCCCCTTAAGCAAGCATAAGTTGGTTTTCTAAATTTGAGACCCTGTTCTGTTTTGGAATTCAGTTCCTGTGTAGCCAAGTTTACATTCCGTGTATTAGTGATATCTTATGATGTTTCTTTTTCTGTGTGACTTATTTCAGTTAGAATCATCATACCTGAATCCACTCATTGTGCTGCTAAGGGTCTGATGACATAGATTTCATTGCTGAGTGATATTGCTTTGTAAGTAAATACCACAACTTCTTTATCCATTTTTCACTTTCTGCGATGTTGAACTTGTACTGTAAACGAGGTTCTTGTAAGCAGAGCCGTTCCAATCTTTGGGGTGGCTTTGTCTTTTTGATTTTAATTTCCCTAAGCTATAGGACCATAAGTGGAAGTGCCCTAGGCTCTGTTGCTTTGTTTTTTAGATGTTTCAGGAAACACCATACACTTCTCCCGAGTGTCTGTTGGCAATTTACATCCTGCCCATCAGCATATCAAGGCTCCCAGTTCTCCATGGCCTGTCCTGCCTTTCTGGATTTTACACTTTTTCCACATGGCCCTTTTGACCGAGGGGAAGTGAGACTTCATTGTAGTGCAGATTTCCTTTGCAAGCTTGCTTAGTTGGCCAAAAAGGGCGTATGCGTTTTTTCCTGAATATATACAGGAAAAAACGCATACGCCCTTTTTGGCCAAGTGCATCATTGTGGACGTTCTGCCTCTTTTCCTATGCTTTCAATGCAATTCCAGTCTACCTCCTGAAATCGGTTTCCTGCAATTCTGCCCCGCTTTCAAGTCCTCTTGGCAGCCTTACTTCAGTATATTTTTGGACGATAGCTGTCATTTATAACTCTGCAGGTTTGTGAATTACAGTGCCCCTGAGCTCCTTTCTTCAACTCGCTTTCTTGTGACCTGGCCGCAACACCGCAGGATGGCTTCAGGCCCTAATCTTGTTCCAGCATGGCACGCTGAGGCTTTGGTTAATTCCTCTTCCTGGTGGGAAATCAGAGTTAAATTTGCCCGTCCAGACACCTCCAGCAAGTCTCTCATTGGTTCTCGCTATCCTGTTCATCTTCCTCTGAAATTGCAAACTGGGCCAAACAGGAGGTTAAAGGGACTGACTCTCCAAGTCAGGAGAGTGTTAGTAAAGCGTCTGGAATGTTGCACCCGAGTACCAGGGTACGAAAACTGACAGATATTTGAACACGTCTCCCGATCACATGGTTGATCATACTCTGGGTTCCACATGCATGTTTTTCCAGTAGGAAGAATACCTTAAACCTGGGTTGTTGAAACCCGTGGAATGGGTACCATGCAATATGACTTCAAAGGGTCTTCATTTGCTCACCGAACCTCTCCAATCCTATCGCTGCTGCGTTTATGCCCCTGTACACATGCTTGATTCTCTTTCGGAGACATAGCAATCCATAGGTTTTAAGATACTTACTAGTCAGGTACATTCTTAGGCATTTAATATGGGGTGTTGAGTCCATTTCGTTGAGCAAGGAGTAGCTCTTGTTTATTCCATATTTGGCTTAAGGAACTTTATCTGTGCTCATTTCAATCTCTGGTTTTATGCAGCACCCCAACTCACCTTTACCCTTAAGCAAGCATAAGTTGGTTTTCTAAATATGAGACCCTGTTCTGTTCTGTAATTCAGTTCCTGTGTAGCCAAGTTTACATTCCATGTATTACTGATACCATATGATATTTCTTTTTCTGTGTGACTTATTTCAGTTAGAATCATCATACCTGAATCCACTCATTGTGCTGCTAAGGGCCTGATGACATAGATTTCATTGCTGAGTGATATTGTTTTGCAAGTAAATACCACAACTTCTTTATCCATTTTTCACTTTCTGCGATGTTGAACTTGTACTGTAAACGAGGTTCTTTTAAACAGAGGCGTCCCAAACTTTGGGGTGGCTGTGTCTTTTTGATTTTAATTTCCCTAAGCTATAGGACCATAAGTGGAAGTGCCCTAGGCTCTGTTGCTTTGTTTTTTAGATGTTTCAGGAAACACCATACACTTCTCCCCAGTGTCTGTTGGCAATTTACATCCCGCCCAGCAGCATAACAAGGCTCCCAGTTCTCCATGGCCTGTCCTGCCTTGCTGGATTTTACACTTTTTTCAGATGGCCCTTTTGACCGGGGGGAAGTGAGACTTCATTGTAGTGCAGATTTCCTTTGCAAGCTTGCTTGGTTGGCCAAAAAGGGCGTATGCGTTTTTTCCTGAATATATTCAGGAAAAAACGCATACGCCCTTTTTGGCCAAGTGCATCATTGTGGACGTTCTGCCTCTTTTCCTATGCTTTCAATGCAATTCCTGTCTACCTCCTAAAATCAGTTTCCTGCAATTCTGCCCCGCTTTCAAGTCCTCTTGGCAGCCTTACTTCAGTATATTTTTGGACGATAGCTGTCATGTATAACTCTGCAGGTTTGTGCATTACAGTGCCCCTGAGCTCCTTTCTTCAACTCACATTCTTGTGACCTGGCCGCAACACCGCAGGATGGCTTCAGGCTCTAATCTGGTTCCGGCACGGCACACTGAGCCTTTGGTTATTTCCTCTTCCTGGTGGGAAATCAGAGTTAAATTTGCCCGTCCAGACACCTCCAGCTATTCTCTCATTTGTTCTCCCTATTCCTGTTCATCTTTCGCAGAAATTGCAAACTGGACCAAACAGGAAGTTAAAGGCGCTGACTCTCCAAGTTGGGAGAGTGTTAGTAAAGAATCTGGAATGTTGCACCCGAGTACCAGGGTACGAAAACTGAGACATATTTGAACACGTCTCCCGTTCACACGGTTGATCATACTCTGGGTTCCACATGCATGTTTTAGCTGAAGATAGAATACCTTAAACCTGGAGAGTTGAGACCCGTGTAATGGGTACCATGCAAACTGACTTCAAAGGGTCTTCATTTGCTCACCGAACCTCTCCAATCCTATCACTGCTGCGTTTATGCCCCTGTACACATGCTTGATTCTCTTTCGGAGACATAGCAATCCATAGGTTTTAAGATACTTACTAGTCAGGTACATTCTTAGGCGTTTAATATGGGGTGTTGAGTCCATTTCGTTGAGCAAGGAGTAGCTCTTGTCTATTCCATATTTGGCTTAAGGAACTTTATCTGTGCTCATTTCAATCTCTGGTTTTATGCAGCACCCCAACTCACCTTTCCCCTTAAGCAAGCATAAGTTGGTTTTCTAAATTTGAGACCCTGTTCTGTTTTGGAATTCAGTTCCTGTGTAGCCAAGTTTACATTCCGTGTATTACTGATATCTTATGATGTTTCTTTTTCTGTGTGACTTATTTCAGTTAGAATCATCATACCTGAATCCACTCATTGTGCTGCTAAGGGCCTGATGACATAGATTTCATTGCTGAGTGATATTGCTTTGTAAGTAAATACCACAACTTCTTTATCCATTTTTCACTTTCTGCGATGTTGAACTTGTACTGTAAACGAGGTTCTTGTAAACAGAGCCGTTCCAAACTTTGGGGTGGCTGTGTCTTTTTGATTTTAATTTCCCTAAGCTATAGGACCATAAGTGGAAGTGCCCTAGGCTCTGTTGCTTTGTTTTTTAGATGTTTCAGGAAACACCATACACTTCTCCGGAGTGTCTGTTGGCAATTTACATCCCGCCCATCAGCATAACAAGGCTCCCAGTTCTCCATGGCCTGTCCTGCCTTGCTGGATTTTACACTTTTTTCAGATGGCCCTTTTGACCGGGGGGAAGTGAGACTTCATTGTAGTGCAGATTTCCTTTGCAAGCTTGCTTGGTTGGCCAAAAAGGGCGTATGCGTTTTTTCCTGAATATATTCAGGAAAAAACGCATACGCCCTTTTTGGCCAAGTGCATCATTGTGGACGTTCTGCCTCTTTTCCTATGCTTTCAATGCAATTCCAGTCTACCTCCTGAAATCGGTTTCCTGCAATTCTGCCCCGCTTTCAAGTCCTCTTGGCAGCCTTACTTCAGTATATTTTTGGACGATAGCTGTCATTTATAACTCTGCAGGTTTGTGAATTACAGTGCCCCTGAGCTCCTTTCTTCAACTCGCTTTCTTTTGAGCTGGCCGCAACACCGCAGGATGGCTTCAGGCTCTAAACTGGTTCCGGCACGGCACACTGAGCCTTTGGTTATTTCCTCTTCCTGGTGGGAAATGAGAGTTAAATTTGCCCGTCCAGACAACTCCAGCTAGTCTCTCATTGGTTCTCCCTATTCCTGTTCATCTTCCGCAGAAATTGCAAACTGGGCCAAACAGGAGGTTAAAGGGACTGACTCTCCAAGTCGGGAGAGTGTTAGTAAAGAATCTGGAATGTTGCACCCGAGTACCAGGGGAGGAAAACTGAGACATATTTGAACACGTCTCCCGTTCACACGGTTGATCATACTCTGGGTTCCACATGCATGTTTTAGCTGAAGGAAGAATACCTTAAACCTGGAGAGTTGAGACCCGTGTAATGGGTACCATGCAAATTGACTTCAAAGGGTCTTCATTTGCTCACCGAACCTCTCCAATCCTATCACTGCTGCATTTATGCCCCTGTACACATGCTTGATTCTCTTTTGGAGACATAGCAATCCATAGGTTTTAAGATACTTACTAGTCAGGTACATTCTTAGGCGTTTAATATGGGGTGTTGAGTCCATTTCGTTGAGCAAGGAGTAGCTCTTGTCTATTCCATATTTGGCTTAAGGAACTTTATCTGTGCTCATTTCAATCTCTGGTTTTATGCAGCACCCCAACTCACCTTTCCCCTTAAGCAAGCATAAGTTGGGTTTCTAAATTTGAGACCCTGTTCTGTTCTGTAATTCAGTTCCTGTGTAGCCAAGTTTACATTCCGTGTATTACTGATACCTTATGATGTTTCATTTTCTGTGTGACTTATTTCAGTTAGAATCATCATACCTCAATCCACTCATTGTGCTGCTAAGGGCCTGATGACATAGATTTCATTGCTGAGTGATATTGCTTTGCAAGTAAATACCACAACTTCTTTATCCATTTTTCACTTTCTGCGATGTTGAACTTGTACTGTAAACGAGGTTCTTGTAAACAGAGGCGTCCCAAACTTTGGGGTGGCTGTGTCTTTTTGATTTTAATTTCCCTAAGCTATAGGACCATAAGTGGAAGTGCCCTAGGCTCTGTTGCTTTGTTTTTTAGATGTTTCAGGAAACACCATACACTTCTCCCGAGTGTCTGTTGGCAATTTACATCCCGCCCAGCAGCATAACAAGGCTCCCAGTTCTCCATGGCCTGTCCTGCCTTGCTGGATTTTACACTTTTTTCAGATGGCCCTTTTGACCGGGGGGAAGTGAGACTTCATTGTAGTGCAGATTTCCTTTGCAAGCTTGCTTGGTTGGCCAAAAAGGGCGTATGCGTTTTTTCCTGAATATATTCAGGAAAAAACGCATACGCCCTTTTTGGCCAAGTGCATCATTGTGGACGTTCTGCCTCTTTTCCTATGCTTTCAATGCAATTCCAGTCTACCTCCTGAAATCGGTTTCCTGCAATTCTGCCCCGCTTTCAAGTCCTCTTGGCAGCCTTACTTCAGTATATTTTTGGACGATAGCTGTCATTTATAACTCTGCAGGTTTGTGAATTACAGTGCCCCTGAGCTCCTTTCTTCAACTCACTTTCTTTTGAGCTGGCCGCAACACCGCAGGATTGCTTCAGGCCCTAATCTTGTTCCAGCACGGCACGCTGAGCCTTTGGTTAATTCCTCTTCCTGGTGGGAAATGAGAGTTAAATTTGCCCGTCCAGACACCTCCAGCTAGTCTCTCATTGGTTCTCGCTATTCCTGTTCATCTTCCGCAGAAACTGCAAACTGGGCCAAACAGGAGGTTAAAGGGACTGACTCTCCAAGTCGGGAGAGTGTTAGTAAAGCGTCTGGAATGTTGCACCCGAGTACCAGGGTACGAAAACTGAGACATATTTGAACACGTCTCCCGATCACATGGTTGATCATACTCTGGGTTCCACATGCATGTTTTAGCTGAAGGAAGAATACCTTAAACCTGGGTAGTTGGAACCCGTGGAATGGGTACCATGCAATATGACATCAAAGGGTCTTCATTTGCTCACCGAACCTCTCCAATCCTATCACTGCTGCGTTTATGCCCCTGTACACATGCTTCATTCTCTTTCGGAGACATAGCAATCCATAGGTTTTAAGATACTTACTAGTCAGGTACATTCTTAGGCGTTTAATATGCAGTGTTGAGTCCATTTCGTTGAGCAAGGAGTAGCTCTTGTCTATTCCATATTTGGCTTAAGGAACTTTATCTGTGCTCATTTCAATCTCTGGTTTTATGCAGCACCCCAACTCACCTTTCCCCTTAAGCAAGCATAAGTTGGTTTTCTAAATTTGAGACCATGTTCTGTTTTGGAATTCAGTTCCTGTGTAGCCAAGTTTACATTCCGTGTATTACTGATATCTTATGATGTTTCTTTTTCTGTGTGACTTATTTCAGTTAGAATCATCATACCTGAATCCACTCATTGTGCTGCTAAGGGCCTGATGACATAGATCTCATTGCTGAGTGATATTGCTTTGTAAGTAAATACCAAAAGTTCTTTATCCATTTTTCACTTTCTGCGATGTTGAACTTGTACTGTAAACGAGGTTCTTGTAAACAGAGCCGTTCCAAACTTTGGAGTGGGTGTGTCTTTTTGATTTTAATTTCCCTAAGCTATAGGACCATAAGTGGAAGTGCCCTAGGCTCTGTTGCTTTGTTTTTTAGATGTTTCAGGAAACACCATACACTTCTCCCGAGTGTCTGTTGGCAATTTACATCCCGCCCAGCAGCATAACAAGGCTCCCAGTTCTCCATGGCCTGTCCTGCCTTGCTGGATTTTACACTTTTTTCAGATGGCCCTTTTGACCGGGGGGAAGTGAGACTTCATTGTAGTGCAGATTTCCTTTGCAAGCTTGCTTGGTTGGCCAAAAAGGGCGTATGCGTTTTTTCCTGAATATATTCAGGAAAAAACGCATACGCCCTTTTTGGCCAAGTGCATCATTGTGGACGTTCTGCCTCTTTTCCTATGCTTTCAATGCAATTCCAGTCTACCTCCTGAAATCGGTTTCCTGCAATTCTGCCCCGCTTTCAAGTCCTCTTGGCAGCCTTACTTCAGTATATTTTTGGACGATAGCTGTCATTTATAACTCTGCAGGTTTGTGAATTACAGTGCCCCTGAGCTCCTTTCTTCAACTCGCTTTCTTTTGAGCTGGCCGCAACACCGCAGGATGGCTTCAGGCTCTAATCTGGTTCCGGCACGGCACACTGAGCCTTTGGTTATTTCCTCTTCCTGGTGGGAAATGAGAGTTAAATTTGCCCGTCCAGACAACTCCAGCTAGTCTCTCATTGGTTCTCCCTATTCCTGTTCATCTTCCGCAGAAATTGCAAACTGGGCCAAACAGGAGGTTAAAGGGACTGACTCTCCAAGTCGGGAGAGTGTTAGTAAAGAATCTGGAATGTTGCACCCGAGTACCAGGGGAGGAAAACTGAGACATATTTGAACACGTCTCCCGTTCACACGGTTGATCATACTCTGGGTTCCACATGCATGTTTTAGCTGAAGGAAGAATACCTTAAACCTGGAGAGTTGAGACCCGTGTAATGGGTACCATGCAAATTGACTTCAAAGGGTCTTCATTTGCTCACCGAACCTCTCCAATCCTATCACTGCTGCGTTTATGCCCCTGTACACACGCTTGATTCTCTTTTGGAGACATAGCAATCCATAGGTTTTAAGATACTTACTAGTCAGGTACATTCTTAGGCGTTTAATATGGGGTGTTGAGTCCATTTCGTTGAGCAAGGAGTAGCTCTTGTCTATTCCATATTTGGCTTAAGGAACTTTATCTGTGCTCATTTCAATCTCTGGTTTTATGCAGCACCCCAACTCACCTTTCCCCTTAAGCAAGCATAAGTTGGGTTTCTAAATTTGAGACCCTGTTCTGTTCTGTAATTCAGTTCCTGTGTAGCCAAGTTTACATTCCGTGTATTACTGATACCTTATGATGTTTCATTTTCTGTGTGACTTATTTCAGTTAGAATCATCATACCTCAATCCACTCATTGTGCTGCTAAGGGCCTGATGACATAGATTTCATTGCTGAGTGATATTGCTTTGCAAGTAAATACCACAACTTCTTTATCCATTTTTCACTTTCTGCGATGTTGAACTTGTACTGTAAACGAGGTTCTTGTAAACAGAGGCGTCCCAAACTTTGGGGTGGCTGTGTCTTTTTGATTTTAATTTCCCTAAGCTATAGGACCATAAGTGGAAGTGCCCTAGGCTCTGTTGCTTTGTTTTTTAGATGTTTCAGGAAACACCATACACTTCTCCCGAGTGTCTGTTGGCAATTTACATCCCGCCCAGCAGCATAACAAGGCTCCCAGTTCTCCATGGCCTGTCCTGCCTTGCTGGATTTTACACTTTTTTCAGATGGCCCTTTTGACCGGGGGGAAGTGAGACTTCATTGTAGTGCAGATTTCCTTTGCAAGCTTGCTTGGTTGGCCAAAAAGGGCGTATGCGTTTTTTCCTGAATATATTCAGGAAAAAACGCATACGCCCTTTTTGGCCAAGTGCATCATTGTGGACGTTCTGCCTCTTTTCCTATGCTTTCAATGCAATTCCAGTCTACCTCCTGAAATCGGTTTCCTGCAATTCTGCCCCGCTTTCAAGTCCTCTTGGCAGCCTTACTTCAGTATATTTTTGGACGATAGCTGTCATTTATAACTCTGCAGGTTTGTGAATTACAGTGCCCCTGAGCTCCTTTCTTCAACTCACTTTCTTTTGAGCTGGCCGCAACACCGCAGGATTGCTTCAGGCCCTAATCTTGTTCCAGCACGGCACGCTGAGCCTTTGGTTAATTCCTCTTCCTGGTGGGAAATGAGAGTTAAATTTGCCCGTCCAGACACCTCCAGCTAGTCTCTCATTGGTTCTCGCTATTCCTGTTCATCTTCCGCAGAAACTGCAAACTGGGCCAAACAGGAGGTTAAAGGGACTGACTCTCCAAGTCGGGAGAGTGTTAGTAAAGCGTCTGGAATGTTGCACCCGAGTACCAGGGTACGAAAACTGAGACATATTTGAACACGTCTCCCGATCACATGGTTGATCATACTCTGGGTTCCACATGCATGTTTTAGCTGAAGGAAGAATACCTTAAACCTGGGTAGTTGGAACCCGTGGAATGGGTACCATGCAATATGACATCAAAGGGTCTTCATTTGCTCACCGAACCTCTCCAATCCTATCACTGCTGCGTTTATGCCCCTGTACACATGCTTGATTCTCTTTCGGAGACATAGCAATCCATAGGTTTTAAGATACTTACTAGTCAGGTACATTCTTAGGCGTTTAATATGCAGTGTTGAGTCCATTTCGTTGAGCAAGGAGTAGCTCTTGTCTATTCCATATTTGGCTTAAGGAACTTTATCTGTGCTCATTTCAATCTCTGGTTTTATGCAGCACCCCAACTCACCTTTCCCCTTAAGCAAGCATAAGTTGGTTTTCTAAATTTGAGACCATGTTCTGTTTTGGAATTCAGTTCCTGTGTAGCCAAGTTTACATTCCGTGTATTACTGATATCTTATGATGTTTCTTTTTCTGTGTGACTTATTTCAGTTAGAATCATCATACCTGAATCCACTCATTGTGCTGCTAAGGGCCTGATGACATAGATCTCATTGCTGAGTGATATTGCTTTGTAAGTAAATACCAAAAGTTCTTTATCCATTTTTCACTTTCTGCGATGTTGAACTTGTACTGTAAACGAGGTTCTTGTAAACAGAGCCGTTCCAAACTTTGGAGTGGGTGTGTCTTTTTGATTTTAATTTCCCTAAGCTATAGGACCATAAGTGGAAGTGCCCTAGGCTCTGTTGCTTTGTTTTTTAGATGTTTCAGGAAACACCATACACTTCTCCCGAGTGTCTGTTGGCAATTTACATCCCGCCCAGCAGCATAACAAGGCTCCCAGTTCTCCATGGCCTGTCCTGCCTTGCTGGATTTTACACTTTTTTCAGATGGCCCTTTTGACCGGGGGGAAGTGAGACTTCATTGTAGTGCAGATTTCCTTTGCAAGCTTGCTTGGTTGGCCAAAAAGGGCGTATGCGTTTTTTCCTGAATATATTCAGGAAAAAACGCATACGCCCTTTTTGGCCAAGTGCATCATTGTGGACGTTCTGCCTCTTTTCCTATGCTTTCAATGCAATTCCAGTCTACCTCCTGAAATCGGTTTCCTGCAATTCTGCCCCGCTTTCAAGTCCTCTTGGCAGCCTTACTTCAGTATATTTTTGGACGATAGCTGTCATTTATAACTCTGCAGGTTTGTGAATTACAGTGCCCCTGAGCTCCTTTCTTCAACTCGCTTTCTTTTGAGCTGGCCGCAACACCGCAGGATGGCTTCAGGCTCTAATCTGGTTCCGGCACGGCACACTGAGCCTTTGGTTATTTCCTCTTCCTGGTGGGAAATGAGAGTTAAATTTGCCCGTCCAGACAACTCCAGCTAGTCTCTCATTGGTTCTCCCTATTCCTGTTCATCTTCCGCAGAAATTGCAAACTGGGCCAAACAGGAGGTTAAAGGCGCTGACTCTCCAAGTCGGGAGAGTGTTAGTAAAGAATCTGGAATGTTGCACCCGAGTACCAGGGGAGGAAAACTGAGACATATTTGAACACGTCTCCCGTTCACACGGTTGATCATACTCTGGGTTCCACATGCATGTTTTAGCTGAAGGAAGAATACCTTAAACCTGGAGAGTTGAGACCCGTGTAACGGGTACCATGCAAATTGACTTCAAAGGGTCTTCATTTGCTCACCGAACCTCTCCAATCCTATCACTGCTGCGTTTATGCCCCTGTACACACGCTTGATTCTCTTTTGGAGACATAGCAATCCATAGGTTTTAAGATACTTACTAGTCAGGTACATTCTTAGGCGTTTAATATGGGGTGTTGAGTCCATTTCGTTGAGCAAGGAGTAGCTCTTGTCTATTCCATATTTGGCTTAAGGAACTTTATCTGTGCTCATTTCAATCTCTGGTTTTATGCAGCACCCCAACTCACCTTTCCCCTTAAGCAAGCATAAGTTGGTTTTCTAAATTTGAGACCCTGTTCTGTTCTGTAATTCAGTTCCTGTGTAGCCAAGTTTACATTCCGTGTATTACTGATACCTTATGATGTTTCATTTTCTGTGTGACTTATTTCAGTTAGAATCATCATACCTGAATCCACTCATTGTGCTGCTAAGGGCCTGATGACATAGATTTCATTGCTGAGTGATATTGCTTTGCAAGTAAATACCACAACTTCTTTATCCATTTTTCACTTTCTGCGATGTTGAACTTGTATTGTAAATGAGGTTCTTGTAAACAGAGGCGTCCCAAACTTTGGGGTGGCTGTGTCTTTTTGATTTTAATTTCCCTAAGCTATAGGACCATAAGTGGAAGTGCCCTAGGCTCTGTTGCTTTGTTTTTTAGATGTTTCAGGAAACACCATACACTTCTCCCGAGTGTCTGTTGGCAATTTACATCCTGCCCAGCAGCATAACAAGGCTCCCAGTTCTCCATGGCCTGTCCTGCCTTGCTGGATTTTACACTTTTTTCAGATGGCCCTTTTGACCAGGGGGAAGTGAGACTTCATTGTAGTGCAGATTTCCTTTGCAAGCTTGCTTGGTTGGCCAAAAAGGGCGTATGCGTTTTTTCCTGAATATATTCAGGAAAAAACGCATACGCCCTTTTTGGCCAAGTGCATCATTGTGGACGTTCTGCCTCTTTTCCTATGCTTTCAATGCAATTCCAGTCTACCTCCTGAAATCGGTTTCCTGCAATTCTGCCCCGCTTTCAAGTCCTCTTGGCAGCCTTACTTCAGTATATTTTTGGACGATAGCTGTCATTTATAACTCTGCAGGTTTGTGAATTACAGTGCCCCTGAGCTCCTTTCTTCAACTCGCTTTCTTTTGAGCTGGCCGCAACACCGCAGGATGGCTTCAGGCCCTAATCTTGTTCCAGCACGGCACGCTGAGCCTTTGGTTAATTCCTCTTCCTGGTGGGAAATGAGAGTTAAATTTGCCCGTCCAGACACCTCCAGCTAGTCTCTCATTGGTTCTCGCTATTCCTGTTCATCTTCCGCAGAAATTGCAAACTGGGCCAAACAGGAGGTTAAAGGGACTGACTCTCCAAGTCGGGAGAGTGTTAGTAAAGCGTCTGGAATGTTGCACCCGAGTACCAGGGTACGAAAACTGAGACATATTTGAACACGTCTCCCGATCACATGGTTGATCATACTCTGGGTTCCACATGCATGTTTTAGCTGAAGGAAGAATACCTTAAACCTGGCTAGTTGAAACCCGTGGAATGGGTACCATGCAATATGACATCAAAGGGTCTTCATTTGCTCACCGAACCTCTCCAATCCTATCACTGCTGTGTTTATGCCCCTGTACACATGCTTGATTCTCTTTCGGAGACATAGCAATCCATAGGTTTTAAGATACTTACTAGTCAGGTACATTCTTAGGCGTTTAATATGCGGTGTTGAGTCCATTTCGTTGAGCAAGGAGTAGCTCTTGTCTATTCCATATTTGGCTTAAGGAACTTTATCTGTGCTCATTTCAATCTCTGGTTTTATGCAGCACCCCAACTCACCTTTCCCCTTAAGCAAGCATAAGTTGGTTTTCTAAATTTGAGACCCTGTTCTGTTTTGGAATTCAGTTCCTGTGTAGCCAAGTTTACATTCCGTGTATTACTGATATCTTATGATGTTTCTTTTTCTGTGTGACTTATTTCAGTTAGAATCATCATACCTGAATCCACTCATTGTGCTGCTAAGGGCCTGATGACATAGATCTCATTGCTGAGTGATATTGCTTTGTAAGTAAATACCAAAAGTTCTTTATCCATTTTTCACTTTCTGCGATGTTGAACTTGTACTGTAAACGAGGTTCTTGTAAACAGAACCGTTCCAAACTTTGGGGTGGGTGTGTCTTTTTGATTTTAATTTCCCTAAGCTATAGGACCATAAGTGGAAGTGCCCTAGGCTCTGTTGCTTTGTTTTTTAGATGTTTCAGGAAACACCATACACTTCTCCCGAGTGTCTGTTGGCAATTTACATCCCGCCCAGCAGCATAACAAGGCTCCCAGTTCTCCATGGCCTGTCCTGCCTTGCTGGATTTTACACTTTTTTCAGATGGCCCTTTTGACCGGGGGGAAGTGAGACTTCATTGTAGTGCAGATTTCCTTTGCAAGCTTGCTTGGTGGGCCAAAAAGGGCGTATGCGTTTTTTCCTGAATATATTCAGGAAAAAACGCATACGCCCTTTTTGGCCAAGTGCATCATTGTGGACGTTCTGCCTCTTTTCCTATGCTTTCAATGCAATTCCAGTCTACCTCCTGAAATCGGTTTCCTGCAATTCTGCCCCGCTTTCAAGTCCTCTTGGCAGCCTTACTTCAGTATATTTTTGGACGATAGCTGTCATTTATAACTCTGCAGGTTTGTGAATTACAGTGCCCCTGAGCTCCTTTCTTCAACTCGCTTTCTTTTGAGCTGGCCGCAACACCGCAGGATGGCTTCAGGCTCTAATCTGGTTCCGGCACGGCACACTGAGCCTTTGGTTATTTCCTCTTCCTGGTGGGAAATGAGAGTTAAATTTGCCCGTCCAGACAACTCCAGCTAGTCTCTCATTGGTTCTCCCTATTCCTGTTCATCTTCCGCAGAAATTGCAAACTGGGCCAAACAGGAGGTTAAAGGCGCTGACTCTCCAAGTGGGGAGAGTGTTAGTAAAGAATCTGGAATGTTGCACCCGAGTACCAGGGGAGGAAAACTGAGACATATTTGAACATGTCTCCCGTTCACACGGTTGATCATACTCTGGGTTCCACATGCATGTTTTAGCTGAAGGAAGAATACCTTAAACCTGGAGAGTTGAGACCCGTGTAACGGGTACCATGCAAATTGACTTCAAAGGGTCTTCATTTGCTCACCGAACCTCTCCAATCCTATCACTGCTGCGTTTATGCCCCTGTACACACGCTTGATTCTCTTTTGGAGACATAGCAATCCATAGGTTTTAAGATACTTACTAGTCAGGTACATTCTTAGGCGTTTAATATGGGGTGTTGAGTCCATTTCGTTGAGCAAGGAGTAGCTCTTGTCTATTCCATATTTGGCTTAAGGAACTTTATCTGTGCTCATTTCAATCTCTGGTTTTATGCAGCACCCCAACTCACCTTTCCCCTTAAGCAAGCATAAGTTGGTTTTCTAAATTTGAGACCCTGTTCTGTTCTGTAATTCAGTTCCTGTGTAGCCAAGTTTACATTCCGTGTATTACTGATACCTTATGATGTTTCATTTTCTGTGTGACTTATTTCAGTTAGAATCATCATACCTGAATCCACTCATTGTGCTGCTAAGGGCCTGATGACATAGATTTCATTGCTGAGTGATATTGCTTTGCAAGTAAATACCACAACTTCTTTATCCATTTTTCACTTTCTGCGATGTTGAACTTGTACTGTAAATGAGGTTCTTGTAAACAGAGGCGTCCCAAACTTTGGGGTGGCTGTGTCTTTTTGATTTTAATTTCCCTAAGCTATAGGACCATAAGTGGAAGTGCCCTAGGCTCTGTTGCTTTGTTTTTTAGATGTTTCAGGAAACACCATACACTTCTCCCGAGTGTCTGTTGGCAATTTACATCCCGCCCAGCAGCATAACAAGGCTCCCAGTTCTCCATGGCCTGTCCTGCCTTGCTGGATTTTACACTTTTTTCAGATGGCCCTTTTGACCAGGGGGAAGTGAGACTTCATTGTAGTGCAGATTTCCTTTGCAAGCTTGCTTGGTTGGCCAAAAAGGGCGTATGCGTTTTTTCCTGAATATATTCAGGAAAAAACGCATACGCCCTTTTTGGCCAAGTGCATCATTGTGGACGTTCTGCCTCTTTTCCTATGCTTTCAATGCAATTCCAGTCTACCTCCTGAAATCGGTTTCCTGCAATTCTGCCCCGCTTTCAAGTCCTCTTGGCAGCCTTACTTCAGTATATTTTTGGACGATAGCTGTCATTTATAACTCTGCAGGTTTGTGAATTACAGTGCCCCTGAGCTCCTTTCTTCAACTCGCTTTCTTTTGAGCTGGCCGCAACACCGCAGGATGGCTTCAGGCCCTAATCTTGTTCCAGCACGGCACGCTGAGCCTTTGGTTAATTCCTCTTCCTGGTGGGAAATGAGAGTTAAATTTGCCCGTCCAGACACCTCCAGCTAGTCTCTCATTGGTTCTCGCTATTCCTGTTCATCTTCCGCAGAAATTGCAAACTGGGCCAAACAGGAGGTTAAAGGGACTGACTCTCCAAGTCGGGAGAGTGTTAGTAAAGCGTCTGGAATGTTGCACCCGAGTACCAGGGTACGAAAACTGAGACATATTTGAACACGTCTCCCGATCACATGGTTGATCATACTCTGGGTTCCACATGCATGTTTTAGCTGAAGGAAGAATACCTTAAACCTGGCTAGTTGAAACCCGTGGAATGGGTACCATGCAATATGACATCAAAGGGTCTTCATTTGCTCACCGAACCTCTCCAATCCTATCACTGCTGCGTTTATGCCCCTGTACACATGCTTGATTCTCTTTCGGAGACATAGCAATCCATAGGTTTTAAGATACTTACTAGTCAGGTACATTCTTAGGCGTTTAATATGCGGTGTTGAGTCCATTTCGTTGAGCAAGGAGTAGCTCTTGTCTATTCCATATTTGGCTTAAGGAACTTTATCTGTGCTCATTTCAATCTCTGGTTTTATGCAGCACCCCAACTCACCTTTCCCCTTAAGCAAGCATAAGTTGGTTTTCTAAATTTGAGACCCTGTTCTGTTTTGGAATTCAGTTCCTGTGTAGCCAAGTTTACATTCCGTGTATTACTGATATCTTATGATGTTTCTTTTTCTGTGTGACTTATTTCAGTTAGAATCATCATACCTGAATCCACTCATTGTGCTGCTAAGGGCCTGATGACATAGATCTCATTGCTGAGTGATATTGCTTTGTAAGTAAATACCAAAAGTTCTTTATCCATTTTTCACTTTCTGCGATGTTGAACTTGTACTGTAAACGAGGTTCTTGTAAACAGAGCCCTTCCAAACTTTGGGGTGGGTGTGTCTTTTTGATTTTAATTTCCCTAAGCTATAGGACCATAAGTGGAAGTGCCCTAGGCTCTGTTGCTTTGTTTTTTAGATGTTTCAGGAAACACCATACACTTCTCCCGAGTGTCTGTTGGCAATTTACATCCCGCCCAGCAGCATAACAAGGCTCCCAGTTCTCCATGGCCTGTGCTGCCTTTCTGGATTTTACACTTTTTTCAGATGGCCCTTTTGACCGGGGGGAAGTGAGACTTCATTGTAGTGCAGATTTCCTTTGCAAGCTTGCTTGGTGGGCCAAAAAGGGCGTATGCGTTTTTTCCTGAATATATTCAGGAAAAAACGCATACGCCCTTTTTGGCCAAGTGCATCATTGTGGACATTCTGCCTCTTTTCCTATGCTTTCAATGCAATTCCAGTCTACCTCCTAAAATCAGTTTCCTGCAATTCTGCCCCGCTTTCAAGTCCTCTTGGCAGCCTTACTTCAGTATATTTTTGGACGATAGCTGTCATGTATAACTCTGCAGGTTTGTGCATTACAGTGCCCCTGAGCTCCTTTCTTCAACTCACATTCTTGTGACCTGGCCGCAACACCGCAGGATGGCTTCAGGCTCTAATCTGGTTCCGGCACGGCACACTGAGCCTTTGGTTATTTCCTCTTCCTGGTGGGAAATCAGAGTTAAATTTGCCCGTCCAGACACCTCCAGCTAGTCTCTCATTTGTTCTCCCTATTCCTGTTCATCTTTCGCAGAAATTGCAAACTGGACCAAACAGGAAGTTAAAGGCGCTGACTCTCCAAGTTGGGAGAGTGTTAGTAAAGAATCTGGAATGTTGCACCCGAGTACCAGGGTACGAAAACTGAGACATATTTGAACACGTCTCCCGTTCACACGGTTGATCATACTCTGGGTTCCACATGCATGTTTTAGCTGAAGATAGAATACCTTAAACCTGGAGAGTTGAGACCCGTGTAATGGGTACCATGCAAACTGACTTCAAAGGGTCTTCATTTGCTCACCGAACCTCTCCAATCCTATCACTGCTGCGTTTATGCCCCTGTACACACGCTTGATTCTCTTTCGGAGACATAGCAATCCATAGGTTTTAAGATACTTACTAGTCAGGTACATTCTTAGGCGTTTAATATGGGGTGTTGAGTCCATTTCGTTGAGCAAGGAGTAGCTCTTGTCTATTCCATATTTGGCTTAAGGAACTTTATCTGTGCTCATTTCAATCTCTGGTTTTATGCAGCACCCCAACTCACCTTTCCCCTTAAGCAAGCATAAGTTGGTTTTCTAAATTTGAGACCCTGTTCTGTTTTGGAATTCAGTTCCTGTGTAGCCAAGTTTACATTCCGTGTATTACTGATATCTTATGATGTTTCTTTTTCTGTGTGACTTATTTCAGTTAGAATCATCATACCTGAATCCACTCATTGTGCTGCTAAGGGCCTGATGACATAGATTTCATTGCTGAGTGATATTGCTTTGTAAGTAAATACCACAACTTCTTTATCCATTTTTCACTTTCTGCGATGTTGAACTTGTACTGTAAACGAGGTTCTTGTAAACAGAGCCGTTCCAAACTTTGGGGTGGCTGTGTCTTTTTGATTTTAATTTCCCTAAGCTATAGGACCATAAGTGGAAGTGCCCTAGGCTCTGTTGCTTTGTTTTTTAGATGTTTCAGGAAACACCATACACTTCTCCGGAGTGTCTGTTGGCAATTTACATCCCGCCCATCAGCATAACAAGGCTCCCAGTTCTCCATGGCCTGTCCTGCCTTGCTGGATTTTACACTTTTTTCAGATGGCCCTTTTGACCGGGGGGAAGTGAGACTTCATTGTAGTGCAGATTTCCTTTGCAAGCTTGCTTGGTTGGCCAAAAAGGGCGTATGCGTTTTTTCCTGAATATATTCAGGAAAAAACGCATACGCCCTTTTTGGCCAAGTGCATCATTGTGGACGTTCTGCCTCTTTTCCTATGCTTTCAATGCAATTCCAGTCTACCTCCTGAAATCGGTTTCCTGCAATTCTGCCCCGCTTTCAAGTCCTCTTGGCAGCCTTACTTCAGTATATTTTTGGACGATAGCTGTCATTTATAACTCTGCAGGTTTGTGAATTACAGTGCCCCTGAGCTCCTTTCTTCAACTCGCTTTCTTTTGAGCTGGCCGCAACACCGCAGGATGGCTTCAGGCTCTAAACTGGTTCCGGCACGGCACACTGAGCTTTTGGTTATTTCCTCTTCCTGGTGGGAAATGAGAGTTAAATTTGCCCGTCCAGACAACTCCAGCTAGTCTCTCATTGGTTCTCCCTATTCCTGTTCATCTTCCGCAGAAATTGCAAACTGGGCCAAACAGGAGGTTAAAGGCGCTGACTCTCCAAGTCGGGAGAGTGTTAGTAAAGAATCTGGAATGTTGCACCCGAGTACCAGGGGAGGAAAACTGAGACATATTTGAACACGTCTCCCGTTCACACGGTTGATAATACTCTGGGTTCCACATGCATGTTTTAGCTGAAGGAAGAATACCTTAAACCTGGAGAGTTGAGACCCGTGTAATGGGTACCATGCAAATTGACTTCAAAGGGTCTTCATTTGCTCACCGAACCTCTCCAATCCTATCACTGCTGCGTTTATGCCCCTGTACACACGCTTGATTCTCTTTTGGAGACATAGCAATCCATAGGTTTTAAGATACTTACTAGTCAGGTACATTCTTAGGCGTTTAATATGGGGTGTTGAGTCCATTTCGTTGAGCAAGGAGTAGCTCTTGTCTATTCCATATTTGGCTTAAGGAACTTTATCTGTGCTCATTTCAATCTCTGGTTTTATGCAGCACCCCAACTCACCTTTCCCCTTAAGCAAGCATAAGTTGGTTTTCTAAATTTGAGACCCTGTTCTGTTCTGTAATTCAGTTCCTGTGTAGCCAAGTTTACATTCCGTGTATTACTGATACCTTATGATGTTTCATTTTCTGTGTGACTTATTTCAGTTAGAATCATCATACCTGAATCCACTCATTGTGCTGCTAAGGGCCTGATGACATAGATTTCATTGCTGAGTGATATTGCTTTGCAAGTAAATACCACAACTTCTTTATCCATTTTTCACTTTCTGCGATGTTGAACTTGTACTGTAAACGAGGTTCTTGTAAACAGAGGCGTCCCAAACTTTGGGGTGGCTGTGTCTTTTTGATTTTAATTTCCCTAAGCTATAGGACCATAAGTGGAAGTGCCCTAGGCTCTGTTGCTTTGTTTTTTAGATGTTTCAGGAAACACCATACACTTCTCCCGAGTGTCTGTTGGCAATTTACATCCCGCCCAGCAGCATAACAAGGCTCCCAGTTCTCCATGGCCTGTCCTGCCTTGCTGGATTTTACACTTTTTTCAGATGGCCCTTTTGACCGGGGGGAAGTGAGACTTCATTGTAGTGCAGATTTCCTTTGCAAGCTTGCTTGGTTGGCCAAAAAGGGCGTATGCGTTTTTTCCTGAATATATTCAGGAAAAAACGCATACGCCCTTTTTGGCCAAGTGCATCATTTTGGACGTTCTGCCTCTTTTCCTATGCTTTCAATGCAATTCCAGTCTACCTCCTGAAATCGGTTTCCTGCAATTCTGCCCCGCTTTCAAGTCCTCTTGGCAGCCTTACTTCAGTATATTTTTGGACGATAGCTGTCATTTATAACTCTGCAGGTTTGTGAATTACAGTGCCCCTGAGCTCCTTTCTTCAACTCACTTTCTTTTGAGCTGGCCGCAACACCGCAGGATGGCTTCAGGCCCTAATCTTGTTCCAGCACGGCACGCTGAGCCTTTGGTTAATTCCTCTTCCTGGTGGGAAATGAGAGTTAAATTTGCCCGTCCAGACACCTCCAGCTAGTCTCTCATTGGTTCTCGCTATTCCTGTTCATCTTCCGCAGAAACTGCAAACTGGGCCAAACAGGAGGTTAAAGGGACTGACTCTCCAAGTCGGGAGAGTGTTAGTAAAGCGTCTGGAATGTTGCACCCGAGTACCAGGGTACGAAAACTGAGACATATTTGAACACGTCTCCCGATCACATGGTTGATCATACTCTGGGTTCCACATGCGTGTTTTAGCTGAAGGAAGAATACCTTAAACCTGGGTAGTTGGAACCCGTGGAATGGGTACCATGCAATATGACATCAAAGGGTCTTCATTTGCTCACCGAACCTCTCCAATCCTATCACTGCTGCGTTTATGCCCCTGTACACATGCTTGATTCTCTTTCGGAGACATAGCAATCCATAGGTTTTAAGATACTTACTAGTCAGGTACATTCTTAGGCGTTTAATATGCAGTGTTGAGTCCATTTCGTTGAGCAAGGAGTAGCTCTTGTCTATTCCATATTTGGCTTAAGGAACTTTATCTGTGCTCATTTCAATCTCTGGTTTTATGCAGCACCCCAACTCACCTTTCCCCTTAAGCAAGCATAAGTTGGTTTTCTAAATTTGAGACCCTGTTCTGTTTTGGAATTCAGTTCCTGTGTAGCCAAGTTTACATTCCGTGTATTACTGATATCTTATGATGTTTCTTTTTCTGTGTGACTTATTTCAGTTAGAATCATCATACCTGAATCCACTCATTGTGCTGCTAAGGGCCTGATGACATAGATCTCATTGCTGAGTGATATTGCTTTGTAAGTAAATACCAAAAGTTCTTTATCCATTTTTCACTTTCTGCGATGTTGAACTTGTACTGTAAACGAGGTTCTTGTAAACAGAGCCGTTCCAAACTTTGGAGTGGGTGTGTCTTTTTGATTTTAATTTCCCTAAGCTATAGGACCATAAGTGGAAGTGCCCTAGGCTCTGTTGCTTTGTTTTTTAGATGTTTCAGGAAACACCATACACTTCTCCCGAGTGTCTGTTGGCAATTTACATCCCGCCCAGCAGCATAACAAGGCTCCCAGTTCTCCATGGCCTGTCCTGCCTTGCTGGATTTTACACTTTTTTCAGATGGCCCTTTTGACCGGGGGGAAGTGAGACTTCATTGTAGTGCAGATTTCCTTTGCAAGCTTGCTTGGTTGGCCAAAAAGGGCGTATGCGTTTTTTCCTGAATATATTCAGGAAAAAACGCATACGCCCTTTTTGGCCAAGTGCATCATTGTGGACGTTCTGCCTCTTTTCCTATGCTTTCAATGCAATTCCAGTCTACCTCCTGAAATCGGTTTCCTGCAATTCTGCCCCGCTTTCAAGTCCTCTTGGCAGCCTTACTTCAGTATATTTTTGGACGATAGCTGTCATTTATAACTCTGCAGGTTTGTGAATTACAGTGCCCCTGAGCTCCTTTCTTCAACTCGCTTTCTTTTGAGCTGGCCGCAACACCGCAGGATGGCTTCAGGCTCTAATCTGGTTCCGGCACGGCACACTGAGCCTTTGGTTATTTCCTCTTCCTGGTGGGAAATGAGAGTTAAATTTGCCCGTCCAGACAACTCCAGCTAGTCTCTCATTGGTTCTCCCTATTCCTGTTCATCTTCCGCAGAAATTGCAAACTGGGCCAAACAGGAGGTTAAAGGCGCTGACTCTCCAAGTCGGGAGAGTGTTAGTAAAGAATCTGGAATGTTGCACCCGAGTACCAGGGGAGGAAAACTGAGACATATTTGAACACGTCTCCCGTTCACACGGTTGATCATACTCTGGGTTCCACATGCATGTTTTAGCTGAAGGAAGAATACCTTAAACCTGGAGAGTTGAGACCCGTGTAACGGGTACCATGCAAATTGACTTCAAAGGGTCTTCATTTGCTCACCGAACCTCTCCAATCCTATCACTGCTGCGTTTATGCCCCTGTACACACGCTTGATTCTCTTTTGGAGACATAGCAATCCATAGGTTTTAAGATACTTACTAGTCAGGTACATTCTTAGGCGTTTAATATGGGGTGTTGAGTCCATTTCGTTGAGCAAGGAGTAGCTCTTGTCTATTCCATATTTGGCTTAAGGAACTTTATCTGTGCTCATTTCAATCTCTGGTTTTATGCAGCACCCCAACTCACCTTTCCCCTTAAGCAAGCATAAGTTGGTTTTCTAAATTTGAGACCCTGTTCTGTTCTGTAATTCAGTTCCTGTGTAGCCAAGTTTACATTCCGTGTATTACTGATACCTTATGATGTTTCATTTTCTGTGTGACTTATTTCAGTTAGAATCATCATACCTGAATCCACTCATTGTGCTGCTAAGGGCCTGATGACATAGATTTCATTGCTGAGTGATATTGCTTTGCAAGTAAATACCACAACTTCTTTATCCATTTTTCACTTTCTGCGATGTTGAACTTGTATTGTAAATGAGGTTCTTGTAAACAGAGGCGTCCCAAACTTTGGGGTGGCTGTGTCTTTTTGATTTTAATTTCCCTAAGCTATAGGACCATAAGTGGAAGTGCCCTAGGCTCTGTTGCTTTGTTTTTTAGATGTTTCAGGAAACACCATACACTTCTCCCGAGTGTCTGTTGGCAATTTACATCCTGCCCAGCAGCATAACAAGGCTCCCAGTTCTCCATGGCCTGTCCTGCCTTGCTGGATTTTACACTTTTTTCAGATGGCCCTTTTGACCAGGGGGAAGTGAGACTTCATTGTAGTGCAGATTTCCTTTGCAAGCTTGCTTGGTTGGCCAAAAAGGGCGTATGCGTTTTTTCCTGAATATATTCAGGAAAAAACGCATACGCCCTTTTTGGCCAAGTGCATCATTGTGGACGTTCTGCCTCTTTTCCTATGCTTTCAATGCAATTCCAGTCTACCTCCTGAAATCGGTTTCCTGCAATTCTGCCCCGCTTTCAAGTCCTCTTGGCAGCCTTACTTCAGTATATTTTTGGACGATAGCTGTCATTTATAACTCTGCAGGTTTGTGAATTACAGTGCCCCTGAGCTCCTTTCTTCAACTCGCTTTCTTTTGAGCTGGCCGCAACACCGCAGGATGGCTTCAGGCCCTAATCTTGTTCCAGCACGGCACGCTGAGCCTTTGGTTAATTCCTCTTCCTGGTGGGAAATGAGAGTTAAATTTGCCCGTCCAGACACCTCCAGCTAGTCTCTCATTGGTTCTCGCTATTCCTGTTCATCTTCCGCAGAAATTGCAAACTGGGCCAAACAGGAGGTTAAAGGGACTGACTCTCCAAGTCGGGAGAGTGTTAGTAAAGCGTCTGGAATGTTGCACCCGAGTACCAGGGTACGAAAACTGAGACATATTTGAACACGTCTCCCGATCACATGGTTGATCATACTCTGGGTTCCACATGCATGTTTTAGCTGAAGGAAGAATACCTTAAACCTGGCTAGTTGAAACCCGTGGAATGGGTACCATGCAATATGACATCAAAGGGTCTTCATTTGCTCACCGAACCTCTCCAATCCTATCACTGCTGCGTTTATGCCCCTGTACACATGCTTGATTCTCTTTCGGAGACATAGCAATCCATAGGTTTTAAGATACTTACTAGTCAGGTACATTCTTAGGCGTTTAATATGCGGTGTTGAGTCCATTTCGTTGAGCAAGGAGTAGCTCTTGTCTATTCCATATTTGGCTTAAGGAACTTTATCTGTGCTCATTTCAATCTCTGGTTTTATGCAGCACCCCAACTCACCTTTCCCCTTAAGCAAGCATAAGTTGGTTTTCTAAATTTGAGACCCTGTTCTGTTTTGGAATTCAGTTCCTGTGTAGCCAAGTTTACATTCCGTGTATTACTGATATCTTATGATGTTTCTTTTTCTGTGTGACTTATTTCAGTTAGAATCATCATACCTGAATCCACTCATTGTGCTGCTAAGGGCCTGATGACATAGATCTCATTGCTGAGTGATATTGCTTTGTAAGTAAATACCAAAAGTTCTTTATCCATTTTTCACTTTCTGCGATGTTGAACTTGTACTGTAAACGAGGTTCTTGTAAACAGAACCGTTCCAAACTTTGGGGTGGGTGTGTCTTTTTGATTTTAATTTCCCTAAGCTATAGGACCATAAGTGGAAGTGCCCTAGGCTCTGTTGCTTTGTTTTTTAGATGTTTCAGGAAACACCATACACTTCTCCCGAGTGTCTGTTGGCAATTTACATCCCGCCCAGCAGCATAACAAGGCTCCCAGTTCTCCATGGCCTGTCCTGCCTTGCTGGATTTTACACTTTTTTCAGATGGCCCTTTTGACCGGGGGGAAGTGAGACTTCATTGTAGTGCAGATTTCCTTTGCAAGCTTGCTTGGTGGGCCAAAAAGGGCGTATGCGTTTTTTCCTGAATATATTCAGGAAAAAACGCATACGCCCTTTTTGGCCAAGTGCATCATTGTGGACGTTCTGCCTCTTTTCCTATGCTTTCAATGCAATTCCAGTCTACCTCCTGAAATCGGTTTCCTGCAATTCTGCCCCGCTTTCAAGTCCTCTTGGCAGCCTTACTTCAGTATATTTTTGGACGATAGCTGTCATTTATAACTCTGCAGGTTTGTGAATTACAGTGCCCCTGAGCTCCTTTCTTCAACTCGCTTTCTTTTGAGCTGGCCGCAACACCGCAGGATGGCTTCAGGCTCTAATCTGGTTCCGGCACGGCACACTGAGCCTTTGGTTATTTCCTCTTCCTGGTGGGAAATGAGAGTTAAATTTGCCCGTCCAGACAACTCCAGCTAGTCTCTCATTGGTTCTCCCTATTCCTGTTCATCTTCCGCAGAAATTGCAAACTGGGCCAAACAGGAGGTTAAAGGCGCTGACTCTCCAAGTCGGGAGAGTGTTAGTAAAGAATCTGGAATGTTGCACCCGAGTACCAGGGGAGGAAAACTGAGACATATTTGAACACGTCTCCCGTTCACACGGTTGATCATACTCTGGGTTCCACATGCATGTTTTAGCTGAAGGAAGAATACCTTAAACCTGGAGAGTTGAGACCCGTGTAACGGGTACCATGCAAATTGACTTCAAAGGGTCTTCATTTGCTCACCGAACCTCTCCAATCCTATCACTGCTGCGTTTATGCCCCTGTACACACGCTTGATTCTCTTTTGGAGACATAGCAATCCATAGGTTTTAAGATACTTACTAGTCAGGTACATTCTTAGGCGTTTAATATGGGGTGTTGAGTCCATTTCGTTGAGCAAGGAGTAGCTCTTGTCTATTCCATATTTGGCTTAAGGAACTTTATCTGTGCTCATTTCAATCTCTGGTTTTATGCAGCACCCCAACTCACCTTTCCCCTTAAGCAAGCATAAGTTGGTTTTCTAAATTTGAGACCCTGTTCTGTTCTGTAATTCAGTTCCTGTGTAGCCAAGTTTACATTCCGTGTATTACTGATACCTTATGATGTTTCATTTTCTGTGTGACTTATTTCAGTTAGAATCATCATACCTGAATCCACTCATTGTGCTGCTAAGGGCCTGATGACATAGATTTCATTGCTGAGTGATATTGCTTTGCAAGTAAATACCACAACTTCTTTATCCATTTTTCACTTTCTGCGATGTTGAACTTGTATTGTAAATGAGGTTCTTGTAAACAGAGGCGTCCCAAACTTTGGGGTGGCTGTGTCTTTTTGATTTTAATTTCCCTAAGCTATAGGACCATAAGTGGAAGTGCCCTAGGCTCTGTTGCTTTGTTTTTTAGATGTTTCAGGAAACACCATACACTTCTCCCGAGTGTCTGTTGGCAATTTACATCCTGCCCAGCAGCATAACAAGGCTCCCAGTTCTCCATGGCCTGTCCTGCCTTGCTGGATTTTACACTTTTTTCAGATGGCCCTTTTGACCAGGGGGAAGTGAGACTTCATTGTAGTGCAGATTTCCTTTGCAAGCTTGCTTGGTTGGCCAAAAAGGGCGTATGCGTTTTTTCCTGAATATATTCAGGAAAAAACGCATACGCCCTTTTTGGCCAAGTGCATCATTGTGGACGTTCTGCCTCTTTTCCTATGCTTTCAATGCAATTCCAGTCTACCTCCTGAAATCGGTTTCCTGCAATTCTGCCCCGCTTTCAAGTCCTCTTGGCAGCCTTACTTCAGTATATTTTTGGACGATAGCTGTCATTTATAACTCTGCAGGTTTGTGAATTACAGTGCCCCTGAGCTCCTTTCTTCAACTCGCTTTCTTTTGAGCTGGCCGCAACACCGCAGGATGGCTTCAGGCCCTAATCTTGTTCCAGCACGGCACGCTGAGCCTTTGGTTAATTCCTCTTCCTGGTGGGAAATGAGAGTTAAATTTGCCCGTCCAGACACCTCCAGCTAGTCTCTCATTGGTTCTCGCTATTCCTGTTCATCTTCCGCAGAAATTGCAAACTGGGCCAAACAGGAGGTTAAAGGGACTGACTCTCCAAGTCGGGAGAGTGTTAGTAAAGCGTCTGGAATGTTGCACCCGAGTACCAGGGTACGAAAACTGAGACATATTTGAACACGTCTCCCGATCACATGGTTGATCATACTCTGGGTTCCACATGCATGTTTTAGCTGAAGGAAGAATACCTTAAACCTGGCTAGTTGAAACCCGTGGAATGGGTACCATGCAATATGACATCAAAGGGTCTTCATTTGCTCACCGAACCTCTCCAATCCTATCACTGCTGCGTTTATGCCCCTGTACACATGCTTGATTCTCTTTCGGAGACATAGCAATCCATAGGTTTTAAGATACTTACTAGTCAGGTACATTCTTAGGCGTTTAATATGCGCTGTTGAGTCCATTTCGTTGAGCAAGGAGTAGCTCTTGTCTATTCCATATTTGGCTTAAGGAACTTTATCTGTGCTCATTTCAATCTCTGGTTTTATGCAGCACCCCAACTCACCTTTCCCCTTAAGCAAGCATAAGTTGGTTTTCTAAATTTGAGACCCTGTTCTGTTTTGGAATTCAGTTCCTGTGTAGCCAAGTTTACATTCCGTGTATTACTGATATCTTATGATGTTTCTTTTTCTGTGTGACTTATTTCAGTTAGAATCATCATACCTGAATCCACTCATTGTGCTGCTAAGGGCCTGATGACATAGATCTCATTGCTGAGTGATATTGCTTTGTAAGTAAATACCAAAAGTTCTTTATCCATTTTTCACTTTCTGCGATGTTGAACTTGTACTGTAAACGAGGTTCTTGTAAACAGAGCCGTTCCAAACTTTGGGGTGGGTGTGTCTTTTTGATTTTAATTTCCCTAAGCTATAGGACCATAAGTGGAAGTGCCCTAGGCTCTGTTGCTTTGTTTTTTAGATGTTTCAGGAAACACCATACACTTCTCCCGAGTGTCTGTTGGCAATTTACATCCCGCCCAGCAGCATAACAAGGCTCCCAGTTCTCCATGGCCTGTCCTGCCTTGCTGGATTTTACACTTTTTTCAGATCGCCCTTTTGACCGGGGGGAAGTGAGACTTCATTGTAGTGCAGATTTCCTTTGCAAGCTTGCTTGGTGGGCCAAAAAGGGCGTATGCGTTTTTTCCTGAATATATTCAGGAAAAAACGCATACGCCCTTTTTGGCCAAGTGCATCATTGTGGACGTTCTGCCTCTTTTCCTATGCTTTCAATGCAATTCCAGTCTACCTCCTGAAATCGGTTTCCTGCAATTCTGCCCCGCTTTCAAGTCCTCTTGGCAGCCTTACTTCAGTATATTTTTGGACGATAGCTGTCATTTATAACTCTGCAGGTTTGTGAATTACAGTGCCCCTGAGCTCCTTTTTTCAACTCGCTTTCTTTTGAGCTGGCCGCAACACCGCAGGATGGCTTCAGGCTCTAATCTGGTTCCGGCACGGCACACTGAGCCTTTGGTTATTTCCTCTTCCTGGTGGGAAATGAGAGTTAAATTTGCCCGTCCAGACAACTCCAGCTAGTCTCTCATTGGTTCTCCCTATTCCTGTTCATCTTCCGCAGAAATTGCAAACTGGGCCAAACAGGAGGTTAAAGGCGCTGACTCTCCAAGTGGGGAGAGTGTTAGTAAAGAATCTGGAATGTTGCACCCGAGTACCAGGGGAGGAAAACTGAGACATATTTGAACATGTCTCCCGTTCACACGGTTGATCATACTCTGGGTTCCACATGCATGTTTTAGCTGAAGGAAGAATACCTTAAACCTGGAGAGTTGAGACCCGTGTAATGGGTACCATGCAAATTGACTTCAAAGGGTCTTCATTTGCTCACCGAACCTCTCCAATCCTATCACTGCTGCGTTTATGCCCCTGTACACACGCTTGATTCTCTTTCGGAGACATAGCAATCCATAGGTTTTAAGATACTTACTAGTCAGGTACATTCTTAGGCGTTTAATATGGGGTGTTGAGTCCATTTCGTTGAGCAAGGAGTAGCTCTTGTCTATTCCATATTTGGCTTAAGGAACTTTATCTGTGCTCATTTCAATCTCTGGTTTTATGCAGCACCCCAACTCACCTTTCCCCTTAAGCAAGCATAAGTTGGTTTTCTAAATTTGAGACCCTGTTCTGTTCTGTAATTCAGTTCCTGTGTAGCCAAGTTTACATTCCGTGTATTACTGATACCTTATGATGTTTCATTTTCTGTGTGACTTATTTCAGTTAGAATCATCATACCTGAATCCACTCATTGTGCTGCTAAGGGCCTGATGACATAGATTTCATTGCTGAGTGATATTGCTTTGCAAGTAAATACCACAAGTTCTTTATCCATTTTTCACTTTCTGCGATGTTGAACTTGTACTGTAAATGAGGTTCTTGTAAACAGAGGCGTCCCAAACTTTGGGGTGGCTGTGTCTTTTTGATTTTAATTTCCCTAAGCTATAGGACCATAAGTGGAAGTGCCCTAGGCTCTGTTGCTTTGTTTTTTAGATGTTTCAGGAAACACCATACACTTCTCCCGAGTGTCTGTTGGCAATTTACATCCCGCCCAGCAGCATAACAAGGCTCCCAGTTCTCCATGGCCTGTCCTGCCTTGCTGGATTTTACACTTTTTTCAGATGGCCCTTTTGACCAGGGGGAAGTGAGACTTCATTGTAGTGCAGATTTCCTTTGCAAGCTTGCTTGGTTGGCCAAAAAGGGCGTATGCGTTTTTTCCTGAATATATTCAGGAAAAAACGCATACGCCCTTTTTGGCCAAGTGCATCATTGTGGACGTTCTGCCTCTTTTCCTATGCTTTCAATGCAATTCCAGTCTACCTCCTGAAATCGGTTTCCTGCAATTCTGCCCCGCTTTCAAGTCCTCTTGGCAGCCTTACTTCAGTATATTTTTGGACGATAGCTGTCATTTATAACTCTGCAGGTTTGTGAATTACAGTGCCCCTGAGCTCCTTTCTTCAACTCGCTTTCTTTTGAGCTGGCCGCAACACCGCAGGATGGCTTCAGGCCCTAATCTTGTTCCAGCACGGCACGCTGAGCCTTTGGTTAATTCCTCTTCCTGGTGGGAAATGAGAGTTAAATTTGCCCGTCCAGACACCTCCAGCTAGTCTCTCATTGGTTCTCGCTATTCCTGTTCATCTTCCGCAGAAATTGCAAACTGGGCCAAACAGGAGGTTAAAGGGACTGACTCTCCAAGTCGGGAGAGTGTTAGTAAAGCGTCTGGAATGTTGCACCCGAGTACCAGGGTACGAAAACTGAGACATATTTGAACACGTCTCCCGATCACATGGTTGATCATACTCTGGGTTCCACATGCATGTTTTAGCTGAAGGAAGAATACCTTAAACCTGGCTAGTTGAAACCCGTGGAATGGGTACCATGCAATATGACATCAAAGGGTCTTCATTTGCTCACCGAACCTCTCCAATCCTATCACTGCTGCGTTTATGCCCCTGTACACATGCTTGATTCTCTTTCGGAGACATAGCAATCCATAGGTTTTAAGATACTTACTAGTCAGGTACATTCTTAGGCGTTTAATATGCGGTGTTGAGTCCATTTCGTTGAGCAAGGAGTAGCTCTTGTCTATTCCATATTTGGCTTAAGGAACTTTATCTGTGCTCATTTCAATCTCTGGTTTTATGCAGCACCCCAACTCACCTTTCCCCTTAAGCAAGCATAAGTTGGTTTTCTAAATTTGAGACACTGTTCTGTTTTGGAATTCAGTTCCTGTGTAGCCAAGTTTACATTCCGTGTATTACTGATATCTTATGATGTTTCTTTTTCTGTGTGACTTATTTCAGTTAGAATCATCATACCTGAATCCACTCATTGTGCTGCTAAGGGCCTGATGACATAGATCTCATTGCTGAGTGATATTGCTTTGTAAGTAAATACCAAAAGTTCTTTATCCATTTTTCACTTTCTGCAATGTTGAACTTGTACTGTAAACGAGGTTCTTGTAAACAGAGCCCTTCCAAACTTTGGGGTGGGTGTGTCTTTTTGATTTTAATTTCCCTAAGCTATAGGACCATAAGTGGAAGTGCCCTAGGCTCTGTTGCTTTGTTTTTTAGATGTTTCAGGAAACACCATACACTTCTCCCGAGTGTCTGTTGGCAATTTACATCCCGCCCAGCAGCATAACAAGGCTCCCAGTTCTCCATGGCCTGTGCTGCCTTTCTGGATTTTACACTTTTTTCAGATGGCCCTTTTGACCGGGGGGAAGTGAGACTTCATTGTAGTGCAGATTTCCTTTGCAAGCTTGCTTGGTGGGCCAAAAAGGGCGTATGCGTTTTTTCCTGAATATATTCAGGAAAAAACGCATACGCCCTTTTTGGCCAAGTGCATCATTGTGGACATTCTGCCTCTTTTCCTATGCTTTCAATGCAATTCCAGTCTACCTCCTGAAATCGGTTTCCTGCAATTCTGCCCCGCTTTCAAGTCCTCTTGGCAGTCTTACTTCAGTATATTTTTGGACGATAGCTGTCATTTATAACTCTGCAGGTTTGTGAATTACAGTGCCCCTGAGCTCCTTTCTTCAACTCGCTTTCTTTTGAGCTGGCCGCAACACCGCAGGATGGCTTCAGGCTCTAATCTGGTTCCGGCACGGCACACTGAGCCTTTGGTTATTTCCTCTTCCTGGTGGGAAATGAGAGTTAAATTTGCCCGTCCAGACAACTCCAGCTAGTCTCTCATTGGTTCTCCCTATTCCTGTTCATCTTCCGCAGAAATTGCAAACTGGGCCAAACAGGAGGTTAAAGGCGCTGACTCTCCAAGTCGGGAGAGTGTTAGTAAAGAATCTGGAATGTTGCACCCGAGTACCAGGGGAGGAAAACTGAGACATATTTGAACACGTCTCCCGTTCACACGGTTGATCATACTCTGGGTTCCACATGCATGTTTTAGCTGAAGGAAGAATACCTTAAACCTGGAGAGTTGAGACCCGTGTAATGGGTACCATGCAAATTGACTTCAAAGGGTCTTCATTTGCTCACCGAACCTCTCCAATCCTATCACTGCTGCGTTTATGCCCCTGTACACACGCTTGATTCTCTTTCGGAGACATAGCAATCCATAGGTTTTAAGATACTTACTAGTCAGGTACATTCTTAGGCGTTTAATATGGGGTGTTGAGTCCATTTCGTTGAGCAAGGAGTAGCTCTTGTCTATTCCATATTTGGCTTAAGGAACTTTATCTGTGCTCATTTCAATCTCTGGTTTTATGCAGCACCCCAACTCACCTTTCCCCTTAAGCAAGCATAAGTTGGTTTTCTAAATTTGAGACCCTGTTCTGTTCTGTAATTCAGTTCCTGTGTAGCCAAGTTTACATTCCGTGTATTACTGATACCTTATGATGTTTCATTTTCTGTGTGACTTATTTCAGTTAGAATCATCATACCTGAATCCACTCATTGTGCTGCTAAGGGCCTGATGACATAGATTTCATTGCTGAGTGATATTGCTTTGCAAGTAAATACCACAAGTTCTTTATCCATTTTTCACTTTCTGCGATGTTGAACTTGTACTGTAAATGAGGTTCTTGTAAACAGAGGCGTCCCAAACTTTGGGGTGGCTGTGTCTTTTTGATTTTAATTTCCCTAAGCTATAGGACCATAAGTGGAAGTGCCCTAGGCTCTGTTGCTTTGTTTTTTAGATGTTTCAGGAAACACCATACACTTCTCCCGAGTGTCTGTTGGCAATTTACATCCCGCCCAGCAGCATAACAAGGCTCCCAGTTCTCCATGGCCTGTCCTGCCTTGCTGGATTTTACACTTTTTTCAGATGGCCCTTTTGACCAGGGGGAAGTGAGACTTCATTGTAGTGCAGATTTCCTTTGCAAGCTTGCTTGGTTGGCCAAAAAGGGCGTATGCGTTTTTTCCTGAATATATTCAGGAAAAAACGCATACGCCCTTTTTGGCCAAGTGCATCATTGTGGACGTTCTGCCTCTTTTCCTATGCTTTCAATGCAATTCCAGTCTACCTCCTGAAATCGGTTTCCTGCAATTCTGCCCCGCTTTCAAGTCCTCTTGGCAGCCTTACTTCAGTATATTTTTGGACGATAGCTGTCATTTATAACTCTGCAGGTTTGTGAATTACAGTGCCCCTGAGCTCCTTTCTTCAACTCGCTTTCTTTTGAGCTGGCCGCAACACCGCAGGATGGCTTCAGGCCCTAATCTTGTTCCAGCACGGCACGCTGAGCCTTTGGTTAATTCCTCTTCCTGGTGGGAAATGAGAGTTAAATTTGCCCGTCCAGACACCTCCAGCTAGTCTCTCATTGGTTCTCGCTATTCCTGTTCATCTTCCGCAGAAATTGCAAACTGGGCCAAACAGGAGGTTAAAGGGACTGACTCTCCAAGTCGGGAGAGTGTTAGTAAAGCGTCTGGAATGTTGCACCCGAGTACCAGGGTACGAAAACTGAGACATATTTGAACACGTCTCCCGATCACATGGTTGATCATACTCTGGGTTCCACATGCATGTTTTAGCTGAAGGAAGAATACCTTAAACCTGGCTAGTTGAAACCCGTGGAATGGGTACCATGCAATATGACATCAAAGGGTCTTCATTTGCTCACCGAACCTCTCCAATCCTATCACTGCTGCGTTTATGCCCCTGTACACATGCTTGATTCTCTTTCGGAGACATAGCAATCCATAGGTTTTAAGATACTTACTAGTCAGGTACATTCTTAGGCGTTTAATATGCGGTGTTGAGTCCATTTCGTTGAGCAAGGAGTAGCTCTTGTCTATTCCATATTTGGCTTAAGGAACTTTATCTGTGCTCATTTCAATCTCTGGTTTTATGCAGCACCCCAACTCACCTTTCCCCTTAAGCAAGCATAAGTTGGTTTTCTAAATTTGAGACACTGTTCTGTTTTGGAATTCAGTTCCTGTGTAGCCAAGTTTACATTCCGTGTATTACTGATATCTTATGATGTTTCTTTTTCTGTGTGACTTATTTCAGTTAGAATCATCATACCTGAATCCACTCATTGTGCTGCTAAGGGCCTGATGACATAGATCTCATTGCTGAGTGATATTGCTTTGTAAGTAAATACCAAAAGTTCTTTATCCATTTTTCACTTTCTGCAATGTTGAACTTGTACTGTAAACGAGGTTCTTGTAAACAGAGCCCTTCCAAACTTTGGGGTGGGTGTGTCTTTTTGATTTTAATTTCCCTAAGCTATAGGACCATAAGTGGAAGTGCCCTAGGCTCTGTTGCTTTGTTTTTTAGATGTTTCAGGAAACACCATACACTTCTCCCGAGTGTCTGTTGGCAATTTACATCCCGCCCAGCAGCATAACAAGGCTCCCAGTTCTCCATGGCCTGTGCTGCCTTTCTGGATTTTACACTTTTTTCAGATGGCCCTTTTGACCGGGGGGAAGTGAGACTTCATTGTAGTGCAGATTTCCTTTGCAAGCTTGCTTGGTGGGCCAAAAAGGGCGTATGCGTTTTTTCCTGAATATATTCAGGAAAAAACGCATACGCCCTTTTTGGCCAAGTGCATCATTGTGGACATTCTGCCTCTTTTCCTATGCTTTCAATGCAGTTCCAGTCTACCTCCTGAAATCGGTTTCCTGCAATTCTGCCCCGCTTTCAAGTCCTCTTGGCAGCCTTACTTCAGTATATTTTTGGACGATAGCTGTCATTTATAACTCTGCAGGTTTGTGAATTACAGTGCCCCTGAGCTCCTTTCTTCAACTCGCTTTCTTTTGAGCTGGCCGCAACACCGCAGGATGGCTTCAGGCTCTAATCTGGTTCCGGCACGGCACACTGAGCCTTTGGTTATTTCCTCTTCCTGGTGGGAAATGAGAGTTAAATTTGCCCGTCCAGACAACTCCAGCTAGTCTCTCATTGGTTCTCCCTATTCCTGTTCATCTTCCGCAGAAATTGCAAACTGGGCCAAACAGGAGGTTAAAGGCGCTGACTCTCCAAGTCGGGAGAGTGTTAGTAAAGAATCTGGAATGTTGCACCCGAGTACCAGGGGAGGAAAACTGAGACATATTTGAACACGTCTCCCGTTCACACGGTTGATCATACTCTGGGTTCCACATGCATGTTTTAGCTGAAGGAAGAATACCTTAAACCTGGAGAGTTGAGACCCGTGTAATGGGTACCATGCAAATTGACTTCAAAGGGTCTTCATTTGCTCACCGAACCTCTCCAATCCTATCACTGCTGCGTTTATGCCCCTGTACACACGCTTGATTCTCTTTCGGAGACATACCAATCCATAGGTTTTAAGATACTTACTAGTCAGGTACATTCTTAGGCGTTTAATATGGGGTGTTGAGTCCATTTCGTTGAGCAAGGAGTAGCTCTTGTCTATTCCATATTTGGCTTAAGGAACTTTATCTGTGCTCATTTCAATCTCTGGTTTTATGCAGCACCCCAACTCACCTTTCCCCTTAAGCAAGCATAAGTTGGTTTTCTAAATTTGAGACCCTGTTCTGTTCTGTAATTCAGTTCCTGTGTAGCCAAGTTTACATTCCGTGTATTACTGATACCTTATGATGTTTCATTTTCTGTGTGACTTATTTCAGTTAGAATCATCATACCTGAATCCACTCATTGTGCTGCTAAGGGCCTGATGACATAGATTTCATTGCTGAGTGATATTGCTTTGCAAGTAAATACCACAACTTCTTTATCCATTTTTCACTTTCTGCGATGTTGAACTTGTACTGTAAATGAGGTTCTTGTAAACAGAGGCGTCCCAAACTTTGGGGTGGCTGTGTCTTTTTGATTTTAATTTCCCTAAGCTATAGGACCATAAGTGGAAGTGCCCTAGGCTCTGTTGCTTTGTTTTTTAGATGTTTCAGGAAACACCATACACTTCTCCCGAGTGTCTGTTGGCAATTTACATCCCGCCCAGCAGCATAACAAGGCTCCCAGTTCTCCATGGCCTGTCCTGCCTTGCTGGATTTTACACTTTTTTCAGATGGCCCTTTTGACCGGGGGGAAGTGAGACTTCATTGTAGTGCAGATTTCCTTTGCAAGCTTGCTTGGTTGGCCAAAAAGGGCGTATGCGTTTTTTCCTGAATATATTCAGGAAAAAACGCATACGCCCTTTTTGGCCAAGTGCATCATTGTGGACGTTCTGCCTCTTTTCCTATGCTTTCAATGCAATTCCAGTCTACCTCCTGAAATCGGTTTCCTGCAATTCTGCCCCGCTTTCAAGTCCTCTTGGCAGCCTTACTTCAGTATATTTTTGGACGATAGTTGTCATTTATAACTCTGCAGGTTTGTGAATTACAGTGCCCCTGAGCTCCTTTCTTCAACTCGCTTTCTTTTGAGCTGGCCGCAACACCGCAGGATGGCTTCAGGCCCTAATCTTGTTCCAGCATGGCACGCTGAGCCTTTGGTTAATTCCTCTTCCTGGTGGGAAATGAGAGTTAAATTTGCCCGTCCAGACACCTCCAGCTAGTCTCTCATTGGTTCTCGCTATTCCTGTTCATCTTCTGCAGAAATTGCAAACTGGGCTAAACAGGAGGTTAAACGGACTGACTCTCCAAGTCGAGAGAGTGTTAGTAAAGCGTCTGGAATGTTGCACCCGAGTACCAGGGTACGAAAACTGAGACATATTTGAACACGTCTCCCGATCACATGGTTGATCATACTCTGGGTTCCACATGCATGTTTTAGCTGAAGGCAGAATACCTTAAACCTGGGTAGTTGAAACCCGTGGAATGGGTACCATGCAATATGACTTCAAAGGGTCTTCATTTGCTCACCGAACCTCTCCAATCCTATCACTGCTGCGTTTATGCCCCTGTACACATGCTTGATTCTCTTTCGGAGACATAGCAATCCATAGGTTTTAAGATACTTACTAGTCAGGTACATTCTTAGGCGTTTAATATGCGGTGTTGAGTCCATTTCGTTGAGCAAGGAGTAGCTCTTGTCTATTCCATATTTGGCTTAAGGAACTTTATCTGTGCTCATTTCAATCTCTGGTTTTATGCAGCACCCCAACTCACCTTTCCCCTTAAGCAAGCATAAGTTGGTTTTCTAAATTTGAGACCCTGTTCTGTTTTGGAATTCAGTTCCTGTGTAGCCAAGTTTACATTCCGTGTATTACTGATATCTTATGATGTTTCTTTTTCTGTGTGACTTATTTCAGTTAGAATCATCATACCTGAATCCACTCATTGTGCTGCTAAGGGCCTGATGACATAGATCTCATTGCTGAGTGATATTGCTTTGTAAGTAAATACCAAAAGTTCTTTATCCATTTTTCACTTTCTGCGATGTTGAACTTGTACTGTAAACGAGGTTCTTGTAAACAGAGCCGTTCAAAACTTTGGGGTGGCTGTGTCTTTTTGATTTTAATTTCCCTAAGCTATAGGACCATAAGTGGAAGTGCCCTAGGCTCTGTTGCTTTGTTTTTTAGATGTTTCAGGAAACACCATACACTTCTCCCGAGTGTCTGTTGGCAATTTACATCCCGCCCATCAGCATAACAAGGCTCCCAGTTCTCCATGGCCTGTCCTGCCTTGCTGGATTTTACACTTTTTTCAGATGGCCCTTTTGACCGGGGGGAAGTGAGACTTCATTGTAGTGCAGATTTCCTTTGCAAGCTTGCTTGGTTGGCCAAAAAGGGCGTATGCGTTTTTTCCTGAATATATTCAGGAAAAAACGCATACGCCCTTTTTGGCCAAGTGCATCATTGTGGACGTTCTGCCTCTTTTCCTATGCTTTCAATGCAATTCCAGTCTACCTCCTGAAATCGGTTTCCTGCAATTCTGCCCCGCTTTCAAGTCCTCTTGGCAGCCTTACTTCAGTATATTTTTGGACGATAGCTGTCATTTATAACTCTGCAGGTTTGTGAATTACAGTGTCCCTGAGCTCCTTTCTTCAACTCGCTTTCTTTTGAGCTGGCCGTAACACCGCAGGATGGCTTCAGGCTCTAATCTGGTTCCGGCACGGCACACTGAGCCTTTGGTTATTTCCTCTTCCTGGTGGGAAATGAGAGTTAAATTTGCCCGTCCAGACAACTCCAGCTAGTCTCTCATTGGTTCTCCCTATTCCTGTTCATCTTCCGCAGAAATTGCAAACTGGGCCAAACAGGAGGTTAAAGGCGCTGACTCTCCAAGTCGGGAGAGTGTTAGTAAAGAATCTGGAATGTTGCACCCGAGTACCAGGGGAGGAAAACTGAGACATATTTGAACACGTCTCCCGTTCACACGGTTGATCATACTCTGGGTTCCACATGCATGTTTTAGCTGAAGGAAAAATACCTTAAACCTGGAGAGTTGAGACCCGTGTAACGGGTACCATGCAAATTGACTTCAAAGGGTCTTCATTTGCTCACCGAACCTCTCCAATCCTATCACTGCTGCGTTTATGCCCCTGTACACACGCTTGATTCTCTTTTGGAGACATAGCAATCCATAGGTTTTAAGATACTTACTAGTCAGGTACATTCTTAGGCGTTTAATATGGGGTGTTGAGTCCATTTCGTTGAGCAAGGAGTAGCTCTTGTCTATTCCATATTTGGCTTAAGGAACTTTATCTGTGCTCATTTCAATCTCTGGTTTTATGCAGCACCCCAACTCACCTTTCCCCTTAAGCAAGCATAAGTTGGTTTTCTAAATTTGAGACCCTGTTCTGTTCTGTAATTCAGTTCCTGTGTAGCCAAGTTTACATTCCGTGTATTACTGATACCTTATGATGTTTCATTTTCTGTGTGACTTATTTCAGTTAGAATCATCATACCTGAATCCACTCATTGTGCTGCTAAGGGCCTGATGACATAGATTTCATTGCTGAGTGATATTGTTTTGCAAGTAAATACCACAACTTCTTTATCCATTTTTCACTTTCTGCGATGTTGAACTTGTACTGTAAATGAGGTTCTTGTAAACAGAGGCGTCCCAAACTTTGGGGTGGCTGTGTCTTTTTGATTTTAATTTCCCTAAGCTATAGGACCATAAGTGGAAGTGCCCTAGGCTCTGTTGCTTTGTTTTTTAGATGTTTCAGGAAACACCATACACTTCTCCCGAGTGTCTGTTGGCAATTTACATCCTGCCCAGCAGCATAACAAGGCTCCCAGTTCTCCATGGCCTGTCCTGCCTTGCTGGATTTTACACTTTTTTCAGATGGCCCTTTTGACCGGGGGGAAGTGAGACTTCATTGTAGTGCAGATTTCCTTTGCAAGCTTGCTTGGTTGGCCAAAAAGGGCGTATGCGTTTTTTCCTGAATATATTCAGGAAAAAACGCATACGCCCTTTTTGGCCAAGTGCATCATTGTGGACGTTCTGCCTCTTTTCCTATGCTTTCAATGCAATTCCAGTCTACCTCCTGAAATCGGTTTCCTGCAATTCTGCCCCGCTTTCAAGTCCTCTTGGCAGCCTTACTTCAGTATATTTTTGGACGATAGCTGTCATTTATAACTCTGCAGGTTTGTGAATTACAGTGCCCCTGAGCTCCTTTCTTCAACTCACTTTCTTTTGAGCTGGCCGCAACACCGCAGGATGGCTTCAGGCCCTAATCTGGTTCCGGCACGGCACGCTGAGCCTTTGGTTATTTCCTCTTCCAGATAGGAAATGAGAGTTAAATTTGCCCGTCCAGACACCTCCAGCTAGTCTCTCATTGGTTCTCCCTATTCCTGTTCCTCTTCCGCAGAAATTGCAAACTGGGCCAAACAGGAGGTTAAAGGCGCTGACTCTCCAAGTGGGGAGAGTGTTAGTAAAGCGTCTGGAATGTTGCACCCGAGTACCAGGGGAGGAAAACTGAGACATATTTGAACACATCTCCCGTTCACACGGTTGATCATACTCTGGGTTCCACATGCATGTTTTAGCTGAAGGAAGAATACCTTAAACCTGGAGAGTTGAGACCCGTGGAATGGGTACCATGCAATATGACTTCAAAGGGTCTTCATTTGCTCACCGAACCTCTCCAATCCTATCACTGCTGCATTTATGCCCCTGTACACATGCTTGATTCTCTTTTGGAGACATAGCAATCCATAGGTTTTAAGATACTTACTAGTCAGGTACATTCTTAGGCGTTTAATATGGGGTGTTGAGTCCATTTCGTTGAGCAAGGAGTAGCTCTTGTCTATTCCATATTTGGCTTAAGGAACTTTATCTGTGCTCATTTCAATCTCTGGTTTTATGCAGCACCCCAACTCACCTTTCCCCTTAAGCAAGCATAAGTTGGTTTTCTAAATTTGAGACCCTGTTCTGTTTTGGAATTCAGTTCCTGTGTAGCCAAGTTTACATTCCGTGTATTAGTGATATCTTATGATGTTTCTTTTTCTGTGTGACTTATTTCAGTTAGAATCATCGTACCTGAATCCACTCATTATGCTGCTACGGGCCTGATGACATAGATTTCATTGCTGAGTGATACTGCATTGTACGTAAGTACCACAAGTTCTTTATCCATTTTTCACTTTCTGTGATATTGAACTTGTACGGTAAACGAGGTTCTTGTAAACAGAGGCGTCCCAAACTTTGGGGTGGCTGTGTCTTTTTGATTTTAATTTCCCTAAGCTATAGGACCATAAGTGGAAGTGCCCTAGGCTCTGTTGCTTTGTTTTTTAGATGTTTCAGGAAACACCATACACTTATCCCGAGTGTCTGTTGGCAATTTACATCCCGCCCATCAGCATAACAAGGCTCCCAGTTCTCCATGGCCTGTCCTGCCTTTCTGGATTTTACACTTTTTTCAGATGGCCCTTTTGACCGGGGGGAAGTGAGACTTCATTGTAGTGCAGATTTCCTTTGCAAGCTTGCTTGGTTGGCCAAAAAGGGCGTATGCGTTTTTTCCTGAATATATTCAGGAAAAAACGCATACGCCCTTTTTGGCCAAGTGCATCATTGTGGACGTTCTGCCTCTTTTCCTATGCTTTCAATGCAATTCCAGTCTACCTGCTGAAATCGGTTTCCTGCAATTCTGCCCCGCTTTCAAGTCCTCTTGGCAGCCTTACTTCAGTATATTTTTGGACGATAGTTGTCATTTATAACTCTGCAGGTTTGTGAATTACAGTGCCCCTGAGCTCCTTTCTTCAACTCGCTTTCTTGTGACCTGGCCGCAACACCGCAGGATGGCTTCAGGCCCTAATCTGGTTCCGGCACGGCACGCTGAGCCTTTGGTTATTTCCTCTTCCAGATGGGAAATGAGAGTTAAATTTGCCCGTCCAGACACCTCCAGCTAGTCTCTCATTGGTTCTCCCTATTCCTGTTCATCTTCCGCAGAAATTGCAAACTGGGCCAAACAGGAGGTTAAAGGCGCTGACTCTCCAAGTGGGGAGAGTGTTAGTAAAGCGTCTGGAATGTTGCACCCGAGTACCAGGGGAGGAAAACTGAGACATATTTGAACACATCTCCCATTCACATGGTTGATCATACTCTGGGTTCCACATGCATGTTTTAGCTGAAGGAAAAATACCTTAAACCTGGAGAGTTGAGACCCGTGGAATGGGTACCATGCAATATGACTTCAAAGGGTCTTCATTTGCTCACCGAACCTCTCCAATCCTATCTCTGCTGCATTTATTCCCCTGTACACATGCTTGATTCTCTTTTGGAGACATAGCAATCCATAGGTTTTAAGATACTTACTAGTCAGGTACATTCTTAGGCGTTTAATATGGGGTGTTGTGTCCATTTCGTTGAGCAAGGAGTAGCTCTTGTCTATTCCATATTTGGCTTAAGGAACTTCATCTGTGCTCATTTCAATCTCTGGTTTTATGCAGCACCCCAACTCACCTTTAACCTTAAGCAAGCATAAGTTGGTTTTCTAAATTTGAGACCCTGTTCTGTTCTGTAATTCAGTTCCTGTGTAGCCAAGTTTACATTCCGTGTATTACTGATATCTTATGATGTTTCTTTTTCTGTGTGAATTATTTCAGTTAGAATCATCGTACCTGAATCCACTCATTGTGCTGCTAAGGGCCTGATGACATAGATTTCATTGCTGAGTGATATTGCTTTGTAAGTAAATACCACAGCTTCTTTATCCATTTTTCACTTTCTGCGATGTTGAACTTGTACTGTAAACGAGGTTCTTGTAAACAGAGGCGTCCCAAATTTTGGGGTGGCTGTGTCTTTTTGATTTTAATTTCCCTAAGCTATAGGACCATAAGTGGAAGTGCCCTAGGCTCTGTTGCTTTGTTTTTTAGATGTTTCAGGAAACACCATACACTTCTCCCTATTGTCTGTTGGCAATTTACATCCCGCCCATCAGCATAACAAGGCTCCCAGTTCTCCATGGCCTGTCCTGCCTTGCTGGATTTTACACTTTTTTCAGATGGCCCTTTTGACCGGGGGGAAGTGAGACTTCATTGTAGTGCAGATTTCCTTTGCAAGCTTGCTTGGTTGGCCAAAAAGGGCGTATGCGTTTTTTCCTGAATATATTCAGGAAAAAACGCATACGCCCTTTTTGGCCAAGTGCATCATTGTGGACGTTCTGCCTCTTTTCCTATGCTTTCAATGCAATTCCAGTCTACCTCCTGAAATCGGTTTCCTGCAATTCTGCCCCGCTTTCAAGTCCTCTTGGCAGCCTTACTTCAGTATATTTTTGGACGATAGCTGTCATTTATAACTCTGCAGGTTTGTGAATTACAGTGCCCCTGAGCTCCTTTCTTCAACTCACTTTCTTTTGAGCTGGCCGCAACACCGCAGGATGGCTTCAGGCCCTAATCTGGTTCCGGCACGGCACGCTGAGCCTTTGGTTATTTCCTCTTCCAGATAGGAAATGAGAGTTAAATTTGCCCGTCCAGACACCTCCAGCTAGTCTCTCATTGGTTCTCCCTATTCCTGTTCCTCTTCCGCAGAAATTGCAAACTGGGCCAAACAGGAGGTTAAAGGCGCTGACTCTCCAAGTGGGGAGAGTGTTAGTAAAGCGTCTGGAATGTTGCACCCGAGTACCAGGGGAGGAAAACTGAGACATATTTGAACACATCTCCCGTTCACACGGTTGATCATACTCTGGGTTCCACATGCATGTTTTAGCTGAAGGAAGAATACCTTAAACCTGGAGAGTTGAGACCCGTGGAATGGGTACCATGCAATATGACTTCAAAGGGTCTTCATTTGCTCACCGAACCTCTCCAATCCTATCACTGCTGCATTTATGCCCCTGTACACATGCTTGATTCTCTTTTGGAGACATAGCAATCCATAGGTTTTAAGATACTTACTAGTCAGGTACATTCTTAGGCGTTTAATATGGGGTGTTGAGTCCATTTCGTTGAGCAAGGAGTAGCTCTTGTCTATTCCATATTTGGCTTAAGGAACTTTATCTGTGCTCATTTCAATCTCTGGTTTTATGCAGCACCCCAACTCACCTTTCCCCTTAAGCAAGCATAAGTTGGTTTTCTAAATTTGAGACCCTGTTCTGTTTTGGAATTCAGTTCCTGTGTAGCCAAGTTTACATTCCGTGTATTAGTGATATCTTATGATGTTTCTTTTTCTGTGTGACTTATTTCAGTTAGAATCATCGTACCTGAATCCACTCATTATGCTGCTACGGGCCTGATGACATAGATTTCATTGCTGAGTGATACTGCATTGTACGTAAGTACCACAAGTTCTTTATCCATTTTTCACTTTCTGTGATATTGAACTTGTACGGTAAACGAGGTTCTTGTAAACAGAGGCGTCCCAAACTTTGGGGTGGCTGTGTCTTTTTGATTTTAATTTCCCTAAGCTATAGGACCATAAGTGGAAGTGCCCTAGGCTCTGTTGCTTTGTTTTTTAGATGTTTCAGGAAACACCATACACTTATCCCGAGTGTCTGTTGGCAATTTACATCCCGCCCATCAGCATAACAAGGCTCCCAGTTCTCCATGGCCTGTCCTGCCTTTCTGGATTTTACACTTTTTTCAGATGGCCCTTTTGACCGGGGGGAAGTGAGACTTCATTGTAGTGCAGATTTCCTTTGCAAGCTTGCTTGGTTGGCCAAAAAGGGCGTATGCGTTTTTTCCTGAATATATTCAGGAAAAAACGCATACGCCCTTTTTGGCCAAGTGCATCATTGTGGACGTTCTGCCTCTTTTCCTATGCTTTCAATGCAATTCCAGTCTACCTGCTGAAATCGGTTTCCTGCAATTCTGCCCCGCTTTCAAGTCCTCTTGGCAGCCTTACTTCAGTATATTTTTGGACGATAGTTGTCATTTATAACTCTGCAGGTTTGTGAATTACAGTGCCCCTGAGCTCCTTTCTTCAACTCGCTTTCTTGTGACCTGGCCGCAACACCGCAGGATGGCTTCAGGCCCTAATCTGGTTCCGGCACGGCACGCTGAGCCTTTGGTTATTTCCTCTTCCAGATGGGAAATGAGAGTTAAATTTGCCCGTCCAGACACCTCCAGCTAGTCTCTCATTGGTTCTCCCTATTCCTGTTCATCTTCCGCAGAAATTGCAAACTGGGCCAAACAGGAGGTTAAAGGCGCTGACTCTCCAAGTGGGGAGAGTGTTAGTAAAGCGTCTGGAATGTTGCACCCGAGTACCAGGGGAGGAAAACTGAGACATATTTGAACACATCTCCCATTCACATGGTTGATCATACTCTGGGTTCCACATGCATGTTTTAGCTGAAGGAAAAATACCTTAAACCTGGAGAGTTGAGACCCGTGGAATGGGTACCATGCAATATGACTTCAAAGGGTCTTCATTTGCTCACCGAACCTCTCCAATCCTATCTCTGCTGCATTTATTCCCCTGTACACATGCTTGATTCTCTTTTGGAGACATAGCAATCCATAGGTTTTAAGATACTTACTAGTCAGGTACATTCTTAGGCGTTTAATATGGGGTGTTGTGTCCATTTCGTTGAGCAAGGAGTAGCTCTTGTCTATTCCATATTTGGCTTAAGGAACTTCATCTGTGCTCATTTCAATCTCTGGTTTTATGCAGCACCCCAACTCACCTTTAACCTTAAGCAAGCATAAGTTGGTTTTCTAAATTTGAGACCCTGTTCTGTTCTGTAATTCAGTTCCTGTGTAGCCAAGTTTACATTCCGTGTATTACTGATATCTTATGATGTTTCTTTTTCTGTGTGAATTATTTCAGTTAGAATCATCGTACCTGAATCCACTCATTGTGCTGCTAAGGGCCTGATGACATAGATTTCATTGCTGAGTGATATTGCTTTGTAAGTAAATACCACAACTTCTTTATCCATTTTTCACTTTCTGCGATGTTGAACTTGTACTGTAAACGAGGTTCTTGTAAACAGAGGCGTCCCAAATTTTGGGGTGGCTGTGTCTTTTTGATTTTAATTTCCCTAAGCTATAGGACCATAAGTGGAAGTGCCCTAGGCTCTGTTGCTTTGTTTTTTAGATGTTTCAGGAAACACCATACACTTCTCCCTATTGTCTGTTGGCAATTTACATCCCGCCCATCAGCATAACAAGGCTCCCAGTTCTCCATGGCCTGTCCTGACTTGCTGGATTTTACACTTTTTTCAGATGGCCCTTTTGACCGGGGGGAAGTGAGACTTCATTGTAGTGCAGATTTCCTTTGCAAGCTTGCTTGGTTGGCCAAAAAGGGCGTATGCGTTTTTTCCTGAATATATTCAGGAAAAAACGCATACGCCCTTTTTGGCCAAGTGCATCATTGTGGACGTTCTGCCTCTTTTCCTATGCTTTCAATGCAATTCCAGTCTACCTCCTGAAATCGGTTTCCTGCAATTCTGCCCCGCTTTCAAGTCCTCTTGGCAGCCTTACTTCAGTATATTTTTGGACGATAGCTGTCATTTATAACTCTGCAGGTTTGTGAATTACAGTGCCCCTGAGCTCCTTTCTTCAACTCACTTTCTTTTGAGCTGGCCGCAACACCGCAGGATGGCTTCAGGCCCTAATCTGGTTCCGGCACGGCACGCTGAGCCTTTGGTTATTTCCTCTTCCAGATAGGAAATGAGAGTTAAATTTGCCCGTCCAGACACCTCCAGCTAGTCTCTCATTGGTTCTCCCTATTCCTGTTCCTCTTCCGCAGAAATTGCAAACTGGGCCAAACAGGAGGTTAAAGGCGCTGACTCTCCAAGTGGGGAGAGTGTTAGTAAAGCGTCTGGAATGTTGCACCCGAGTACCAGGGGAGGAAAACTGAGACATATTTGAACACATCTCCCGTTCACACGGTTGATCATACTCTGGGTTCCACATGCATGTTTTAGCTGAAGGAAGAATACCTTAAACCTGGAGAGTTGAGACCCGTGGAATGGGTACCATGCAATATGACTTCAAAGGGTCTTCATTTGCTCACCGAACCTCTCCAATCCTATCACTGCTGCATTTATGCCCCTGTACACATGCTTGATTCTCTTTTGGAGACATAGCAATCCATAGGTTTTAAGATACTTACTAGTCAGGTACATTCTTAGGCGTTTAATATGGGGTGTTGAGTCCATTTCGTTGAGCAAGGAGTAGCTCTTGTCTATTCCATATTTGGCTTAAGGAACTTTATCTGTGCTCATTTCAATCTCTGGTTTTATGCAGCACCCCAACTCACCTTTCCCCTTAAGCAAGCATAAGTTGGTTTTCTAAATTTGAGACCCTGTTCTATTTTGGAATTCAGTTCCTGTGTAGCCAAGTTTACATTCCGTGTATTAGTGATATCTTATGATGTTTCTTTTTCTGTGTGACTTATTTCAGTTAGAATCATCGTACCTGAATCCACTCATTATGCTGCTACGGGCCTGATGACATAGATTTCATTGCTGAGTGATACTGCATTGTACGTAAGTACCACAAGTTCTTTATCCATTTTTCACTTTCTGTGATATTGAACTTGTACGGTAAACGAGGTTCTTGTAAACAGAGGCGTCCCAAACTTTGGGGTGGCTGTGTCTTTTTGATTTTAATTTCCCTAAGCTATAGGACCATAAGTGGAAGTGCCCTAGGCTCTGTTGCTTTGTTTTTTAGATGTTTCAGGAAACACCATACACTTATCCCGAGTGTCTGTTGGCAATTTACATCCCGCCCATCAGCATAACAAGGCTCCCAGTTCTCCATGGCCTGTCCTGCCTTTCTGGATTTTACACTTTTTTCAGATGGCCCTTTTGACCGGGGGGAAGTGAGACTTCATTGTAGTGCAGATTTCCTTTGCAAGCTTGCTTGGTTGGCCAAAAAGGGCGTATGCGTTTTTTCCTGAATATATTCAGGAAAAAACGCATACGCCCTTTTTGGCCAAGTGCATCATTGTGGACGTTCTGCCTCTTTTCCTATGCTTTCAATGCAATTCCAGTCTACCTGCTGAAATCGGTTTCCTGCAATTCTGCCCCGCTTTCAAGTCCTCTTGGCAGCCTTACTTCAGTATATTTTTGGACGATAGCTGTCATTTATAACTCTGCAGGTTTGTCAATTACAGTGCCCCTGAGCTCCTTTCTTCAACTCGCTTTCTTGTGACCTGGCCGCAACACCGCAGGATGGCTTCAGGCCCTAATCTGGTTCCGGCACGGCACGCTGAGCCTTTGGTTATTTCCTCTTCCAGATGGGAAATGAGAGTTAAATTTGCCCGTCCAGACACCTCCAGCTAGTCTCTCATTGGTTCTCCCTATTCCTGTTCATCTTCCGCAGAAATTGCAAACTGGGCCAAACAGGAGGTTAAAGGCGCTGACTCTCCAAGTGGGGAGAGTGTTAGTAAAGCGTCTGGAATGTTGCACCCGAGTACCAGGGGAGGAAAACTGAGACATATTTGAACACGTCTCCCGTTCACATGGTTGATCATACTCTGGGTTCCACATGCATGTTTTAGCTGAAGGAAAAATACCTTAAACCTGGAGAGTTGAGACCCGTGGAATGGGTACCATGCAATATGACTTCAAAGGGTCTTCATTTGCTCACCGAACCTCTCCAATCCTATCACTGCTGCATTTATTCCCCTGTACACATGCTTGATTCTCTTTTGGAGACATAGCAATCCATAGGTTTTAAGATACTTACTAGTCAGGTACATTCTTAGGCGTTTAATATGGGGTGTTGTGTCCATTTCGTTGAGCAAGGAGTAGCTCTTGTCTATTCCATATTTGGCTTAAGGAACTTCATCTGTGCTCATTTCAATCTCTGGTTTTATGCAGCACCCCAACTCACCTTTAACCTTAAGCAAGCATAAGTTGGTTTTCTAAATTTGAGACCCTGTTCTGTTCTGTAATTCAGTTCCTGTGTAGCCAAGTTTACATTCCGTGTATTACTGATATCTTATGATGTTTCTTTTTCTGTGTGAATTATTTCAGTTAGAATCATCGTACCTGAATCCACTCATTGTGCTGCTAAGTGCCTGATGACATAGATTTCATTGCTGAGTGATATTGCTTTGTAAGTAAACACCACAGCTTCTTTATCCATTTTTCACTTTCTGCGATGTTGAACTTGTACTGTAAACGAGGTTCTTGTAAACAGAGGCGTCCCAAACTTTGGGGTGGCTGTGTCTTTTTGATTTTAATTTCCCTAAGCTATAGGACCATAAGTGGAAGTGCCCTAGGCTCTGTTGCTTTGTTTTTTAGATGTTTCAGGAAACACCATACACTTCTCCCTATTGTCTGTTGGCAATTTACATCCCGCCCATCAGCATAACAAGGCTCCCAGTTCTCCATGGCCTGTCCTGCCTTGCTGGATTTTACACTTTTTTCAGATGGCCCTTTTGACCGGTGGGAAGTGAGACTTCATTGTAGTGCAGATTTCCTTTGCAAGCTTGCTTGGTTGGCCAAAAAGGGCGTATGCGTTTTTTCCTGAATATATTCAGGAAAAAACGCATACGCCCTTTTTGGCCAAGTGCATCATTGTGGACGTTCTGCCTCTTTTCCTATGCTTTCAATGCAATTCCAGTCTACCTCCTGAAATCGGTTTCCTGCAATTCTGCCCCGCTTTCAAGTCCTCTTGGCAGCCTTACTTCAGTATATTTTTGGACGATAGCTGTCATTTATAACTCTGCAGGTTTGTGAATTACAGTGCCCCTGAGCTCCTTTCTTCAACTCGCTTTCTTGTGACCTGGCCGCAACACCGCAGGATGGCTTCAGGCCCTAATCTTGTTCCAGCATGGCACGCTGAGCCTTTGGTTAATTCCTCTTCCTGGTGGGAAATGAGAGTTAAATTTGCCCGTCCAGACACCTCCAGCTAGTCTCTCATTGGTTCTCCCTATTCCTGTTCCTCTTCTGCAGAAATTGCAAACTGGGCTAAACAGGAGGTTAAACGGACTGACTCTCCAAGTCGAGAGAGTGTTAGTAAAGCGTCTGGAATGTTGCACCCGAGTACCAGGGTACGAAAACTGAGACATATTTGAACACGTCTCCCGATCACATGGTTGATCATACTCTGGGTTCCACATGCATGTTTTAGCTGAAGGCAGAATACCTTAAACCTGGGTAGTTGAAACCCGTGGAATGGGTACCATGCAATATGACTTCAAAGGGTCTTCATTTGCTCACCGAACCTCTCCAATCCTATCACTGCTGCGTTTATGCCCCTGTACACATGCTTGATTCTCTTTCGGAGACATAGCAATCCATAGGTTTTAAGATACTTACTAGTCAGGTACATTCTTAGGCGTTTAATATGCGGTGTTGAGTCCATTTCGTTGAGCAAGGAGTAGCTCTTGTCTATTCCATATTTGGCTTAAGGAACTTTATCTGTGCTCATTTCAATCTCTGGTTTTATGCAGCACCCCAACTCACCTTTCCCCTTAAGCAAGCATAAGTTGGTTTTCTAAATTTGAGACCCTGTTCTGTTTTGGAATTCAGTTCCTGTGTAGCCAAGTTTACATTCCGTGTATTACTGATATCTTATGATGTTTCTTTTTCTGTGTGACTTATTTCAGTTAGAATCATCATACCTGAATCCACTCATTGTGCTGCTAAGGGCCTGATGACATAGATCTCATTGCTGAGTGATATTGCTTTGTAAGTAAATACCAAAAGTTCTTTATCCATTTTTCACTTTCTGCGATGTTGAACTTGTACTGTAAACGAGGTTCTTGTAAACAGAGCCGTTCAAAACTTTGGGGTGGCTGTGTCTTTTTGATTTTAATTTCCCTAAGCTATAGGACCATAAGTGGAAGTGCCCTAGGCTCTGTTGCTTTGTTTTTTAGATGTTTCAGGAAACACCATACACTTCTCCCGAGTGTCTGTTGGCAATTTACATCCCGCCCATCAGCATAACAAGGCTCCCAGTTCTCCATGGCCTGTCCTGCCTTGCTGGATTTTACACTTTTTTCAGATGGCCCTTTTGACCGGGGGGAAGTGAGACTTCATTGTAGTGCAGATTTCCTTTGCAAGCTTGCTTGGTTGGCCAAAAAGGGCGTATGCGTTTTTTCCTGAATATATTCAGGAAAAAACGCATACGCCCTTTTTGGCCAAGTGCATCATTGTGGACGTTCTGCCTCTTTTCCTATGCTTTCAATGCAATTCCAGTCTACCTCCTGAAATCGGTTTCCTGCAATTCTGCCCCGCTTTCAAGTCCTCTTGGCAGCCTTACTTCAGTATATTTTTGGACGATAGCTGTCATTTATAACTCTGCAGGTTTGTGAATTACAGTGTCCCTGAGCTCCTTTCTTCAACTCGCTTTCTTTTGAGCTGGCCGTAACACCGCAGGATGGCTTCAGGCTCTAATCTGGTTCCGGCACGGCACACTGAGCCTTTGGTTATTTCCTCTTCCTGGTGGGAAATGAGAGTTAAATTTGCCCGTCCAGACAACTCCAGCTAGTCTCTCATTGGTTCTCCCTATTCCTGTTCATCTTCCGCAGAAATTGCAAACTGGGCCAAACAGGAGGTTAAAGGCGCTGACTCTCCAAGTCGGGAGAGTGTTAGTAAAGAATCTGGAATGTTGCACCCGAGTACCAGGGGAGGAAAACTGAGACATATTTGAACACGTCTCCCGTTCACACGGTTGATCATACTCTGGGTTCCACATGCATGTTTTAGCTGAAGGAAAAATACCTTAAACCTGGAGAGTTGAGACCCGTGTAACGGGTACCATGCAAATTGACTTCAAAGGGTCTTCATTTGCTCACCGAACCTCTCCAATCCTATCACTGCTGCGTTTATGCCCCTGTACACACGCTTGATTCTCTTTTGGAGACATAGCAATCCATAGGTTTTAAGATACTTACTAGTCAGGTACATTCTTAGGCGTTTAATATGGGGTGTTGAGTCCATTTCGTTGAGCAAGGAGTAGCTCTTGTCTATTCCATATTTGGCTTAAGGAACTTTATCTGTGCTCATTTCAATCTCTGGTTTTATGCAGCACCCCAACTCACCTTTCCCCTTAAGCAAGCATAAGTTGGTTTTCTAAATTTGAGACCCTGTTCTGTTCTGTAATTCAGTTCCTGTGTAGCCAAGTTTACATTCCGTGTATTACTGATACCTTATGATGTTTCATTTTCTGTGTGACTTATTTCAGTTAGAATCATCATACCTGAATCCACTCATTGTGCTGCTAAGGGCCTGATGACATAGATTTCATTGCTGAGTGATATTGTTTTGCAAGTAAATACCACAACTTCTTTATCCATTTTTCACTTTCTGCGATGTTGAACTTGTACTGTAAATGAGGTTCTTGTAAACAGAGGCGTCCCAAACTTTGGGGTGGCTGTGTCTTTTTGATTTTAATTTCCCTAAGCTATAGGACCATAAGTGGAAGTGCCCTAGGCTCTGTTGCTTTGTTTTTTAGATGTTTCAGGAAACACCATACACTTCTCCCGAGTGTCTGTTGGCAATTTACATCCTGCCCAGCAGCATAACAAGGCTCCCAGTTCTCCATGGCCTGTCCTGCCTTGCTGGATTTTACACTTTTTTCAGATGGCCCTTTTGACCGGGGGGAAGTGAGACTTCATTGTAGTGCAGATTTCCTTTGCAAGCTTGCTTGGTTGGCCAAAAAGGGCGTATGCGTTTTTTCCTGAATATATTCAGGAAAAAACGCATACGCCCTTTTTGGCCAAGTGCATCATTGTGGACGTTCTGCCTCTTTTCCTATGCTTTCAATGCAATTCCAGTCTACCTCCTGAAATCGGTTTCCTGCAATTCTGCCCCGCTTTCAAGTCCTCTTGGCAGCCTTACTTCAGTATATTTTTGGACGATAGCTGTCATTTATAACTCTGCAGGTTTGTGAATTACAGTGCCCCTGAGCTCCTTTCTTCAACTCACTTTCTTTTGAGCTGGCCGCAACACCGCAGGATGGCTTCAGGCCCTAATCTGGTTCCGGCACGGCACGCTGAGCCTTTGGTTATTTCCTCTTCCAGATAGGAAATGAGAGTTAAATTTGCCCGTCCAGACACCTCCAGCTAGTCTCTCATTGGTTCTCCCTATTCCTGTTCCTCTTCCGCAGAAATTGCAAACTGGGCCAAACAGGAGGTTAAAGGCGCTGACTCTCCAAGTGGGGAGAGTGTTAGTAAAGCGTCTGGAATGTTGCACCCGAGTACCAGGGGAGGAAAACTGAGACATATTTGAACACATCTCCCGTTCACACGGTTGATCATACTCTGGGTTCCACATGCATGTTTTAGCTGAAGGAAGAATACCTTAAACCTGGAGAGTTGAGACCCGTGGAATGGGTACCATGCAATATGACTTCAAAGGGTCTTCATTTGCTCACCGAACCTCTCCAATCCTATCACTGCTGCATTTATGCCCCTGTACACATGCTTGATTCTCTTTTGGAGACATAGCAATCCATAGGTTTTAAGATACTTACTAGTCAGGTACATTCTTAGGCGTTTAATATGGGGTGTTGAGTCCATTTCGTTGAGCAAGGAGTAGCTCTTGTCTATTCCATATTTGGCTTAAGGAACTTTATCTGTGCTCATTTCAATCTCTGGTTTTATGCAGCACCCCAACTCACCTTTCCCCTTAAGCAAGCATAAGTTGGTTTTCTAAATTTGAGACCCTGTTCTGTTTTGGAATTCAGTTCCTGTGTAGCCAAGTTTACATTCCGTGTATTAGTGATATCTTATGATGTTTCTTTTTCTGTGTGACTTATTTCAGTTAGAATCATCGTACCTGAATCCACTCATTATGCTGCTACGGGCCTGATGACATAGATTTCATTGCTGAGTGATACTGCATTGTACGTAAGTACCACAAGTTCTTTATCCATTTTTCACTTTCTGTGATATTGAACTTGTACGGTAAACGAGGTTCTTGTAAACAGAGGCGTCCCAAACTTTGGGGTGGCTGTGTCTTTTTGATTTTAATTTCCCTAAGCTATAGGACCATAAGTGGAAGTGCCCTAGGCTCTGTTGCTTTGTTTTTTAGATGTTTCAGGAAACACCATACACTTATCCCGAGTGTCTGTTGGCAATTTACATCCCGCCCATCAGCATAACAAGGCTCCCAGTTCTCCATGGCCTGTCCTGCCTTTCTGGATTTTACACTTTTTTCAGATGGCCCTTTTGACCGGGGGGAAGTGAGACTTCATTGTAGTGCAGATTTCCTTTGCAAGCTTGCTTGGTTGGCCAAAAAGGGCGTATGCGTTTTTTCCTGAATATATTCAGGAAAAAACGCATACGCCCTTTTTGGCCAAGTGCATCATTGTGGACGTTCTGCCTCTTTTCCTATGCTTTCAATGCAATTCCAGTCTACCTGCTGAAATCGGTTTCCTGCAATTCTGCCCCGCTTTCAAGTCCTCTTGGCAGCCTTACTTCAGTATATTTTTGGACGATAGTTGTCATTTATAACTCTGCAGGTTTGTGAATTACAGTGCCCCTGAGCTCCTTTCTTCAACTCGCTTTCTTGTGACCTGGCCGCAACACCGCAGGATGGCTTCAGGCCCTAATCTGGTTCCGGCACGGCACGCTGAGCCTTTGGTTATTTCCTCTTCCAGATGGGAAATGAGAGTTAAATTTGCCCGTCCAGACACCTCCAGCTAGTCTCTCATTGGTTCTCCCTATTCCTGTTCATCTTCCGCAGAAATTGCAAACTGGGCCAAACAGGAGGTTAAAGGCGCTGACTCTCCAAGTGGGGAGAGTGTTAGTAAAGCGTCTGGAATGTTGCACCCGAGTACCAGGGGAGGAAAACTGAGACATATTTGAACACATCTCCCATTCACATGGTTGATCATACTCTGGGTTCCACATGCATGTTTTAGCTGAAGGAAAAATACCTTAAACCTGGAGAGTTGAGACCCGTGGAATGGGTACCATGCAATATGACTTCAAAGGGTCTTCATTTGCTCACCGAACCTCTCCAATCCTATCTCTGCTGCATTTATTCCCCTGTACACATGCTTGATTCTCTTTTGGAGACATAGCAATCCATAGGTTTTAAGATACTTACTAGTCAGGTACATTCTTAGGCGTTTAATATGGGGTGTTGTGTCCATTTCGTTGAGCAAGGAGTAGCTCTTGTCTATTCCATATTTGGCTTAAGGAACTTCATCTGTGCTCATTTCAATCTCTGGTTTTATGCAGCACCCCAACTCACCTTTAACCTTAAGCAAGCATAAGTTGGTTTTCTAAATTTGAGACCCTGTTCTGTTCTGTAATTCAGTTCCTGTGTAGCCAAGTTTACATTCCGTGTATTACTGATATCTTATGATGTTTCTTTTTCTGTGTGAATTATTTCAGTTAGAATCATCGTACCTGAATCCACTCATTGTGCTGCTAAGGGCCTGATGACATAGATTTCATTGCTGAGTGATATTGCTTTGTAAGTAAATACCACAGCTTCTTTATCCATTTTTCACTTTCTGCGATGTTGAACTTGTACTGTAAACGAGGTTCTTGTAAACAGAGGCGTCCCAAATTTTGGGGTGGCTGTGTCTTTTTGATTTTAATTTCCCTAAGCTATAGGACCATAAGTGGAAGTGCCCTAGGCTCTGTTGCTTTGTTTTTTAGATGTTTCAGGAAACACCATACACTTCTCCCTATTGTCTGTTGGCAATTTACATCCCGCCCATCAGCATAACAAGGCTCCCAGTTCTCCATGGCCTGTCCTGCCTTGCTGGATTTTACACTTTTTTCAGATGGCCCTTTTGACCGGGGGGAAGTGAGACTTCATTGTAGTGCAGATTTCCTTTGCAAGCTTGCTTGGTTGGCCAAAAAGGGCGTATGCGTTTTTTCCTGAATATATTCAGGAAAAAACGCATACGCCCTTTTTGGCCAAGTGCATCATTGTGGACGTTCTGCCTCTTTTCCTATGCTTTCAATGCAATTCCAGTCTACCTCCTGAAATCGGTTTCCTGCAATTCTGCCCCGCTTTCAAGTCCTCTTGGCAGCCTTACTTCAGTATATTTTTGGACGATAGCTGTCATTTATAACTCTGCAGGTTTGTGAATTACAGTGCCCCTGAGCTCCTTTCTTCAACTCACTTTCTTTTGAGCTGGCCGCAACACCGCAGGATGGCTTCAGGCCCTAATCTGGTTCCGGCACGGCACGCTGAGCCTTTGGTTATTTCCTCTTCCAGATAGGAAATGAGAGTTAAATTTGCCCGTCCAGACACCTCCAGCTAGTCTCTCATTGGTTCTCCCTATTCCTGTTCCTCTTCCGCAGAAATTGCAAACTGGGCCAAACAGGAGGTTAAAGGCGCTGACTCTCCAAGTGGGGAGAGTGTTAGTAAAGCGTCTGGAATGTTGCACCCGAGTACCAGGGGAGGAAAACTGAGACATATTTGAACACATCTCCCGTTCACACGGTTGATCATACTCTGGGTTCCACATGCATGTTTTAGCTGAAGGAAGAATACCTTAAACCTGGAGAGTTGAGACCCGTGGAATGGGTACCATGCAATATGACTTCAAAGGGTCTTCATTTGCTCACCGAACCTCTCCAATCCTATCACTGCTGCATTTATGCCCCTGTACACATGCTTGATTCTCTTTTGGAGACATAGCAATCCATAGGTTTTAAGATACTTACTAGTCAGGTACATTCTTAGGCGTTTAATATGGGGTGTTGTGTCCATTTCGTTGAGCAAGGAGTAGCTCTTGTCTATTCCATATTTGGCTTAAGGAACTTCATCTGTGCTCATTTCAATCTCTGGTTTTATGCAGCACCCCAACTCACCTTTAACCTTAAGCAAGCATAAGTTGGTTTTCTAAATTTGAGACCCTGTTCTGTTCTGTAATTCAGTTCCTGTGTAGCCAAGTTTACATTCCGTGTATTACTGATATCTTATGATGTTTCTTTTTCTGTGTGAATTATTTCAGTTAGAATCATCGTACCTGAATCCACTCATTGTGCTGCTAAGTGCCTGATGACATAGATTTCATTGCTGAGTGATATTGCTTTGTAAGTAAACACCACAGCTTCTTTATCCATTTTTCACTTTCTGCGATGTTGAACTTGTACTGTAAACGAGGTTCTTGTAAACAGAGGCGTCCCAAACTTTGGGGTGGCTGTGTCTTTTTGATTTTAATTTCCCTAAGCTATAGGACCATAAGTGGAAGTGCCCTAGGCTCTGTTGCTTTGTTTTTTAGATGTTTCAGGAAACACCATACACTTCTCCCTATTGTCTGTTGGCAATTTACATCCCGCCCATCAGCATAACAAGGCTCCCAGTTCTCCATGGCCTGTCCTGCCTTGCTGGATTTTACACTTTTTTCAGATGGCCCTTTTGACCGGGGGGAAGTGAGACTTCATTGTAGTGCAGATTTCCTTTGCAAGCTTGCTTGGTTGGCCAAAAAGGGCGTATGCGTTTTTTCCTGAATATATTCAGGAAAAAACGCATACGCCCTTTTTGGCCAAGTGCATCATTGTGGACGTTCTGCCTCTTTTCCTATGCTTTCAATGCAATTCCAGTCTACCTCCTGAAATCGGTTTCCTGCAATTCTGCCCCGCTTTCAAGTCCTCTTGGCAGCCTTACTTCAGTATATTTTTGGACGATAGCTGTCATTTATAACTCTGCAGGTTTGTGAATTACAGTGCCCCTGAGCTCCTTTCTTCAACTCGCTTTCTTGTGACCTGGCCGCAACACCGCAGGATGGCTTCAGGCCCTAATCTTGTTCCAGCATGGCACGCTGAGCCTTTGGTTAATTCCTCTTCCTGGTGGGAAATGAGAGTTAAATTTGCCCGTCCAGACACCTCCAGCTAGTCTCTCATTGGTTCTCCCTATTCCTGTTCCTCTTCTGCAGAAATTGCAAACTGGGCTAAACAGGAGGTTAAACGGACTGACTCTCCAAGTCGAGAGAGTGTTAGTAAAGCGTCTGGAATGTTGCACCCGAGTACCAGGGTACGAAAACTGAGACATATTTGAACACGTCT